>NC_092215.1:55963395-56170136 GCF_043381705.1 Parasteatoda tepidariorum | reverse complement strand
CATCCTTTCATGTTTCTGGCATTGTTAATCGCCATAATGTGCGCATATGGGGATCTGAAAACCCCCATGAATACCGTGAGACACAAAGGGATTCCCCAAAGGTTAATGTGTAGTGTGGACTAATGCACGACCGAGTCATTGAGCCTTTCTTTTTTACAGAAAAGACGTTCTCATCAGTCGTAAACTTAGACATGCTGGAAAACTTTGTATTTTCTCAACTAGAAGATCTTCTGCCACATGTCTTTCTGTAACAAGATGGTGCACCACCTCATTGGGGTACCATCGTTCGTAGTTCTTTGAATGGCCATTTTCCAGGAAGATGGATTGGGCGAGGAGGTCCAATTCCTTAGCCACCCAGATCACCTGATGTAAGGCCGCTGGATATTTTCCTTTGGGGATTTATAAAGGACAATGTTTACAGGAGGATCGTGTCGAACATTGATGACCTAAAAGCCAGAATTACAACCGCAATAGCCTCTGTGGATGCCGACATGCTTGCCGCTACCTGGCGTGAAATTGACTATCGACTTGATATTCTCCGTGCGACGAAGGGGGCACACGTGGAAGTTCATTGACAAGGGTCAGGAAACTTTTTGAGTCTATCTAATCATTTATGTTATTAATTGTAATCTATCTTTATTATTTTATGGGTTATTAAACATCAAAATGGGTCCGGGACTTTATAAACACCCTGTATATATATATATATATATATGCATGTATATGACAGTCGACAAAATAAACTTCAACACCCCCCTCTCTAATCGGTTAGCGACGGGCCTGCGTGTACTCATAAGAGGGAACATGAAGTGAACTTGCATCCTCCTGAAAATCTAATAAAATATTTGCTTCTGCTACTTTTTTTTTCGAATTATCAAAAATATTATTTGTTACGTATTATATTGAAAATTGAATCTATTCCGTTTCATAGGCTGGACACAAAAGTAGCATTTTGAATTTGATAAAAACTAATATCTTTTATAGAATTTTAAAAATTTATGGAACACAAGAACTTTTTCTTTTATACTCAGCATTGGGTATTATACTTGACCCAAAAAAATTTATTTGAAGCATAGTTTTCATTTTTTTTATGTATTGAAATGTAAATGCTTTTTTTTTTTCTAATAGAATATTTTAGTTTAGTAACTTTAATTAAATTATTGTGAAAATTTCTAATGCCAAAAATATAAAAATACTTTTTGAAAATAAAATAAAAACATGATTTTTGAAATATTTTAATGAATATTTACCCTGCTGAAACTAGCTGAGAAACAAGCACCTTTGGATAAACCTGTAAATCAAAGAAAGGCAACAGATAAACACATCACAGTTTTTCAAAATCTTTGTGAGAGCTGCGGTGACTCAGGTC
The DNA here is from genome assembly GCF_043381705.1 of Parasteatoda tepidariorum. Classification (NCBI taxonomy): domain Eukaryota; kingdom Metazoa; phylum Arthropoda; class Arachnida; order Araneae; family Theridiidae; genus Parasteatoda; species Parasteatoda tepidariorum. The sequence goes on along the minus strand of NC_092215.1, from coordinate 56,168,767 downwards.
AAGGGGCTCGCCTTCCAATGAGGTGACCCAAGTTGGAAAACAGCAATGGCTGTTCGATACGAATTCTGATTGTAAAACCTCCTTATGGCCGACAGAAAATACATTCACAATACAATCCGATTGTCCTGGACACAAGTGAGCATGTTTAGAAACTACGTGTAAGATGAATCGCTTGCGGTGAGAATGTGGGTTTCCGTGGTTGTCATCTATATGTAACGCAAATGCGGCCTAGTTCCACCAAAAAAGTTAAGGATCATATTCTCACTGCATGTGAAGCGAAAAAAATAATATGCGAATGAGAGGTGGATAAGTGAAAAATATTTGCCCGCCAAAACTCGCTAGGCTCCCATCCGCAATCGATTTAACGCAATCACTTCCAATGAAGATATCCCTTAAGTCCATGGCTAAAGAGAAGATAGAGAAGAGCTGTTTCATTCCTTACTCAAAGCTGAAACTAAGATTCACCACCTCAAGACGTCAGGTCGCACACACATCTCGAAAACACAACTAAAGTTTTTAAAACATTTGCTGTTTAATCTGTCAGTAAGAGATGGGTTGATACTTATCTGATAATAGCTGTCAAATTTTACACTGCTGACAGATGATTTCTGTTCAGAAAATGTATGAATACTATTCTGTTCAGAATAGTATTCATACATTTTCTTGGTATTTCTTATAGTCTTAAAAATAACATTTTAAAGTTAGAAAATGGTTGTCGACATCGTTTCATTATCGTTTTCTAATTTTAGTTTTTAACTTTTACTATTAAATGAAAAAAATCATATAAGAACGCTTTTATAGTAACATATTGTCCGATAACAATAAGTATGAAAGTGTCCTTATAGTTTATTAATTTAGATGCCTAGATTTAATATATTTTCTTATATATAATTACAATAACAAATTTTTGTATACATTATCACCAGGAAACAAAAACTTTAAATGCTAAATATTAAAAAAAAAATCTTTGGGAATATAATGGAAATATTACACTTACTCATAATTATCTAAAATTAAGGCGTTATAATTAAAACACATAAACATTTTGAATAATGACGTTAAAAATATATTTATTATGAAATTGGATAAAGTTTTAAGTATTAATAAATTTTATTTTCTTCTACCTTATGCACCCCCCCCCCTCTTTTCTGTTTAAAGTTATGGGACGGTATCAATTTCAATGACGAAATTTTATTAAAAATTCATAAACGTCTAAACGAAAAATATAAAGCTTTTTATTTCACATTAGGTTTTATTCTTCTAGTACATTTTATATTTCATTTGATGTTACCTTTATATTTTCTGAAGTAAAACATGGAAAATTACTCATTTTGTGCTTTATAATAATTCTTCCCGGTAGCTATAGCGCAAGCTGATATTTGACTACTACTGTTACATTTTTGCAATCAGATGAGAAGAAATCATCTGAAAAAATGGAAAACAATGAATTTGTTGAAAGAAGTTTTCAAAAAAAATGCTAGTTACAAACGAAACAATTTATTTTAAAAGCGAGAAGTTGATGCTGCGTCTTCGTGACGTCACTGACTGAAATCAGAAGCTCGGAGCGGCACGAGTTTCCTCCAAAGAGTGACCTTCTATTCACTCTTTAGCCCTGCCTTAAGTCCTAATGCTTGATCCAGGAATTTCCTTGTCTCCTGGATTGGTCTCAAAATGGATAACTAGTCAAAATTTCATTTTGTGACGTAGCTAATTAAAATGTTAACAGAGCTTAAAGTCAAACCTTAAATATTCTCTGAATATAAACAAAAACCGGTTCTGAAGCAAGTGAAGAGGATTTCTCTTTCTCAAACATACACAAAGTAGAACTTGTTACGTAATTAAACTGGTTAAACTTTACTTTTGAGGCAAACAGAAACATTCAAACTCAAATAGTGAAGAGTATCCGCTGCATTCGCAGCGAATTACAAAGCTGGGATCGAACCCAGGACCTGTGGCACGGGAGAGCGAAACGCTACCACTCAGCCACCGGGCGTCAACTTTTAATTTGATTTATTTATTGAAATTACATACATTTGTTGACTTGTGTGCTCAATATATAGGCTTATAAGTCATTGTCAAATAGAAAATACAGATAGAACAATTCAGAGAAAGACATCACAAAGAATACATCCAGGGTTACGGCGGGATTCGAACCCGCTACCTCCACGCTTAACAGAGCGCGTCAACTTTTATAAATAGTCGTAAAGCCAGAAATGTGTTCAACGACCGGGTAAAAAATAAATTAAATTCCTATTCACATTATTTACGAAATGCCTATCATCAGCCACGATTATACACTGAGGTGACAAAAAGTCATGGGATACCTCTTAATATTGTGTTCTGTTGCTTTACGAAGGGCAGCAACTCGACATGGCATGAATTCAACAAGTAGTTGGAGTTGGAAGTATTTTACAGGAATATTCAGCTCTCAATATAATTACGGGTTCAGGATTTCATGTCTCGCATTGGTGCTTGCTGTTATTTCATGCAATGTTATTTGTCTGTTCAACTGACAATTCTACCCACATTGCTATCCTATGACTTCTGTCACCTCAATGTCGGAAAACGAAATTTTTATACATGATATTGCAGGAAAAATCTATAGTAGGAAGTGTCACGTGCAGGACTGGGCGATATTAGAAATTATATATCGTGATGCATCGTCAGTTTTGCATCGCGATATAGCGATGTATCGCGATATAGTATTTTTGAATTTCATTTACATGTAAGGCACAGAAAGTCAGATTTCTATCAAAACTTCATACTCAGATTGATTTAAATCAATTTATAAACTTGAAGATATATATGTTTTGCTTAAGAAAGGTATTAAGTAAATTGACTACAATGTACAAATCTTACTTAAAATATTTATTGAACTGTTTGTTTANTAAAAAAAAACTTATCTAATTAATGAAGAAACTCTTCTTTATATATTCTTTTCAATGATAGATTGCCTTTAGAACAAGGTAACATCGGCGATCACGAAGTTAGTCCCATTGAAAATAATCTACAAGAAAAGTCGCAACAAAGGAAAAAAAAAAGCTAAGAGGTGCGAAAAGGAACATGCGATATAACGATATGTGTTCTCAAAACTTTGATTCTGATTCTACAGCTCACCAATCAAGGCCATTTCAGCATAACGCAACGAACATCGTCTTCCACAGCGGGAGTCGACATCGGAACGTAAGAGAAGAGTCTTATATCGCTATATCGTTATCTTATATTCCTGCGTGTCTTATATCGCTATATCGTTTTGCGCTCGTTGTCTTTACTCGACGGCTTAAATCAGATTTCTGATGCATCGCCTTGAATGAAAGTCGCTGTATCGTCTTGCCGATATATGCGTTAAATCGATATGTCTCGATACATCGATTTATAGCCCAGTCCTAGTCACGTGTAAGAACATTTATGAACCAAGAACTACAGAAGAAAGAATTAACGTCTTATTGTCATATGAATTTGCTTCAAAAAATGTTTTTCCTGTAATAAATTTTTGGAAATTGTCAGTGTGATTTAGAACAGATAAACTGCAGTAATGAATTATTGGCTACACATAAAATACAAAGGAATATATTTTAGTTTCCTTTATTGGAATAAAATCATTTAAGTAGACATTAAGAACATATTTACAACCAGTGAATTTCAAAAGAGGTCTAAGAGAGATACCACAATGCTTTTTTATATTGTAAAGCATTCCATAATTAAACATGTATTTGGATGACTTGAAGAGCTCGGGGCAATAAGCCACATTTTTACATCAAACTGTTTCTTAGTATTGTTACCAGGTAGGTATTTTACAACTTTCCAGAATTACCATTGGATGATAGCACAAATATATATTATTGCCTACATGGAAATCTTGGTGTTTTTCACCTCAAATGTTCTCCAGAAAGATCTGAAAATATGGCTCATCAGTATATTACCCTCATGCCCTTCAATTGCATGATTACATGTAATCATAACCTACGATGAAAGGTAATAACGATTTCATGTAATTTTGATTATAAGTAATCTCATTAATTTATATATCACAATAGGATTCACAATATCATCTTAAAGTGCATTTGTGTAAAACTAAATAACATAAAACTGTAAAGGTTAAAATGAGTACAACAATAGTCTAAATACATAGTTCAAAAATAAAGAAATACGAACAGTAATTATTCAACTATTTTTTAAAATGTGCTGTGATAAAACAAAACAATACTAGTGTTCAAAATTTAGAAAATTTTCAGATTTGATCAATGATTTCCAGATCTAAAATATAGTATTAGTTTTTAATGAAATTAGATTCCAACATATGCGTTGATGTAATATAAAAAATAATATAATAATTCAACTGAAATAACACACGCATGGTCCTGCGTAACACAGGTAGAATGGTTGCAAAATCTAAATGGCTTAAAAGCGGGTAACCACTCTCTTATTGCGGTTTTACACCACAATTTCATTTGTGAAATAACAAGGTTTATTAAGTTTATGTGGCTAGCGTGATTTTTTTCATTTTGTAACGGAGAAAAATTAACCAACTATATAACTAAAACGTAAATATTTGCATTAACACTTGTCCAGCATCAAAAGTAGTGTTGCAAAGAATCTCTCGTTTTTTAAAAGGCTCGAAAAACCCAGGAGTTAAAGAGATTAAACTTGAAATTTTGGAGAATGATGAAAATTTTGAAGGCAAGCAAAACGGGCCTTCTTTCCAATATAAATTATGAGATTAATGAATGCTAGATAAAAAAAAACTGCAATATAATAAAAGACATTAGCATTTAAGTAGTTTTTTTTTTTACTTTAACTTAATTGTCTTCAACATATATATTTTTTCTAAATTCATAAATTTTGCAATACTTTATTAAAAGTCAATTTTAAATCTTTAGAATGCTTCTTGCGAATGGCTTCTGGTATTTCTGCTGAAAAATGTGAATGCATTGATATGAGTGTCAATTTAAACTTCTGGGAATAAAAAATCGAAAGTTTTCAAAATTTTCTTCCCGAAAAACCGTTTTTGTTTTCACCCATTGCAATTCTAATCAAAACATACTCCACTCTTTACAACTCTAGTATAGATATAAGATTTCCTGATTGACACATAAACAAGCATTCAGCGTTACTGTTTTAAAGTGCTCTTATTGCCTCGAAGCATCTAAACTACGTTATGTAGAGTAGTGGAGTCGGAGTAAGAAACATTAGCTCCTCTTCGGTGCATAAAAAGTTAAGTGCTACAGGTTAAAAAAAATTGTTTTGGTGTAATAAAATTTATTTAAACATTTACAATTAGGTGTAAAAAAAATACATAAAATCATGATATAAGGCCTCCATAATATGTTTTTGTTTGATTCTTTAAACACCATTTCATATCTATCGATCTAATTAGTGTTACGCATGATCATGTGAGAGAATTGCAATTTTTGAATATTTTTTTTTCTTGTATCATATAAACCTATCTTTAGATATGTGCATTAGTTCTGGTGATGATAGACCAAATTTGAAAATTCATTTAATTTTGAATACCAGTTATCTGTAATCAAAGTACTTTATCATCTTTGCCACAAGGACTAATAAACAAATGCAGATATGTGATAAAAATCCAATTATTTTGAACACAAGTTTATTTTTCGTCTAAATTGTATTAGTAGAAATTTTACCCACCCATTAAAATAATTATGATTTCAAAATGCTGTAGGTCTTTTTATGGTTATTTCCGTGTAAGTTAAATTAATGCGCGATAAACTAAGTCAACAAAAGTTATTTAGGGGAATATTTTTTAATTCTTTGTTAGCTACACAATACAAGAAAAATAACACATATCTCCTTTTAAAGTCGTACTTGTCCCGCAGTGGACTGATCGTTAAGACACGGTTCCCAGCAGATCACCGAAGTCAAGCATCACTGGCTACGGTCAGTATGCGGGTGGGTGACCACTTGGATCAGTCTGCGTAGGGACCGAGGGTGTGCGGTATTGGTCCTCGTTAAACTGTGCTACCGTAAAGTGCTCGACTTCGCGCGCAGGTCGTCGGGCTACCGAAGCGGGGGTGCCATCCCCTTCGCAGAGGATCAAAATTGTGATGGCATGTCTTCGGATCATCCTCCGGGATGTTTCCCAGACCGTCGCCAATAGCCCATTGTGCAGCTCTAGTGCGACGTAAATGAACTACAACAACGCTAATAAAGTACCTACCTACAGAATAATATGAAAATTCTCAAAAACCGTATTACAACAACAATAAAGTCGTACTTTATGAAATTGGCGATCGCAACACTCGAATGCGCCATCTGGGGAGAGACCAGTTCCATGCCTTTGGCCCTCCCTCTCCTCCTCTTTTCAGTTGTATAGGAATGTACTACGATATTTTCCCTTTTTATTTAATAAAAGTATTTTTTAAAATTTCCGTGATACTTTTCTTTACAACTGTGTTTAATGTAGTTTTCAGTTCCATATAGTTTTCCAAGTTAAAAGATTTTAATCTGTATGAAAATCAAGAGAGAAACTAGCGTACTTCCTTCCTCTATGACCTTCCACACGCTAATGGGCAAAGCATGTGAAGTGTTGCTATAGGTAGAGAGTTCTGCTCTACGCCACCTGCAGAGCATTTCGATCGCCAATGATGGCCATACCTTAATAAAATGTTTTAAGATGTATAACAGTTAACAGCAACCGCAGCAGATGTGCTTATTTTGACTCGAACTTTTTCTGCAGAAATATTTCCTCCCCCCCCCCAAAAAAAAAAAAAAATTTGGATTCCCATTAAGTATAAGCGCTTTGTTTCTCTGATTTTATCTTACACTTTTGAAAATTTAAAAAAATTGAAATAACTCTGTTGAAGGAAGACAATTAATAAATAAAATAAAGAATCTAGAGGAGATTACTTATTTTATGAATTAATTTACTAATGAAAATAAATTTGTTGAATTGTAACGGAAAAGAATTTTTCTATACAGTAAAACCTTTGAAAAGTTCAGATTCTTTTAACCATTTTGTCCTCTTTATTTCTATAATATTAAATTAAGACTTTTCAGAAATTTTGTTTCGAAATATTTCCAAATTAACAAAAATTTCAGGCACCACTTTTCAGAACATAAAAAATGATCAGAAAAAAGGAAAATCTATATGAAAGTCTTAAGAAATAAAACTCGGCAAAAACCATTGGATTCTTGGAAAAATAAATAAATTAAAAAAGGAAAGAAAAACTCTTAACCCCTTGACGCAGATGGGACAACGGTATCCCCTTTACACGTATTTTTTTTTGACGCTCTAATTACAAGTAAAAATATATTTTGGTATTTTTTAATTATAAAAAAAAAACAGTAACTAAAAAAAAAAACCTGTTCGATTATACGAATTATATTTGTACTAAAATATAAAATCAAAAGAAAGTAGTTGAAATTTTTTCTTTCATGCTTCAAAAATTTATTGTTGTTAATTTACGTCGCACTAGAGCTGCACAATGGGCTATTGGCGACGGTCTGGGAAACATCCCTGATGATGAGCTTCTCACGAATCCTCACAATTTTGATCCTCTGCGGAGGGGATGGCACCCCCGCTTCGGTAGCCCGACGACCTGCGCACGAAGTCGAGCACTTTACGGTAGCACAGTTTAAAGAGGACAAATACCGCACACCCTTGGTCCCTACGCAGACTGATCCAAGTGGTCACCCACCCGCAGCCAGTGATGCTTGACTTCGGTGATCTGCTGGGAACCGTGTCTTAACGATCAGTCCACTGCGGGACTCAAAAATTTATTAATAATTGATTTTGCAAACAAAAGAAATTTCAATGATGAATAACTGTTTCTCTCAGATTTAAATAATTGCAAATTTGAAAAATTACTGTTTGGAAGATTATTTGAAGAATTATTGTTTGGAAGATTTTATCTTTAAACTGCCGAAAAAAGACACCGTTGTTTCATGCTGCATTTCATAACCATAAATTATTAAAATGCAAAATATAATATTTCCCACTTATTTTGACCCAAATTAATACAAAATAATGAAAAAAGTATGAAACATATGTTTAGTAAAAATTTTGAGTCAAAGGATTAAGGAATTTGCGTAAATCAGTTATAGTATGTGCTCCCTTTATTAATTTTTAAATCTGTTAACATCTGAAATAAATTTCAATAAGTATAACTCATGTGTATATTATGACGTAAACACAAACTTCCGAACATCAATATAATAATATATACACGTTAATGATTTCTTAAAAGATAATTTTAATTTATAATTTTTTTTTACTGATCTTCGTTTTCTTCCCCACTAAATATTTAAAAAGGGTTTTGCTGTATTTAAAAATTTTATCATTTCAACGATTCGTAGCAAAGATGAGCTTTATAGTATTTTAACAACAGATTGCTATACAGTTGGCATTTCTAATGAATTTTGCAAATATGAATCTATGAGCATGTTAGTATTAGATTTCTTAAAAGGCACTTATGCCATTTCTTCAAAAATAAATGATGCGTTTCAATTTTTGATTCCTTCAAATAAAGTGATTTTAATAAATTTCCAATAAACAAGCTTTATTTACACTAATCTCTAATTCACACTTAATAGATTGAGCAAAATGCGTGCATGAAAAATCAGTTGATTGTGTAGTTGACAGCCTTTCAACAAAAGTGCCATGTTTTAACTTCTAATTTTATTTCTCATTTTCATAAAAAAATACTATCTTTTAATCTCACAGTCTTGTAAATCGTTGTTTTAATTTCTGTAGGAGCATTATCGTGCAATGATATCATTTGCTACATTATAATCAATCTAATATTTTGTTTATAAAATTACTTCATATTTTTAGTACTATTTCCATTGAACTACATCAATATGATTCTAGAGAGAACTCTTTTCTTCCATTTCTTCACAAAATCCATAAAAAGTAACGTTTTTCAATATTGAGAGTAGGTCAAAAAACTTGAGTTATATTTTAGCATTAGAACAAAAACGTTGTCAACTACCACTATTAAGAAGTATCGTCATCATCATTGGAATGACAGCCAGAGGTGAGCTTTGACTTTCTCTAGAATATTTTTCCCTGACATTCTTTTTGCTAGGTTTCCGATAACCGATTGTTTCAAAATCTGGAATTAATAGAGCCAAGTCATCGAAGTTTTAAGCCTCTTCTAGCCCTGATACTAATTGGTTTATGTTTGAATATCTTAGGTGTTGGGCTAGTAGCATTTTAACAGTAAATATACCTTGCAAATCTCATTCTGTTTAACTTACTTACACTATTTAATTACACTAACATACTAATAAAATTTTTTTTAAATTTCTGTATTTGATTTATCTCATAAGTCAGAATTGATATCTTTTAGTGCCACAATGGCCAAAACTGAAAAAATTTGACTAAAAATGAGCAAAATTCTAAAATTTATTTAATAGTAAAAAATCACAAATTACGTTTATCATTTTGCTATGGTTACCATTTGTTGACAACAATATGCATACAAAATTTTAAAATTATAAGGTAATATCTTTCGCTTCCCTAATGGTATCATTTTTTAATATCTAGTACATATTTTTAAATATATATCATATTTGAATAAAACTAAACAACATGGATAAAGCACAAGTAATGGCATAAAAGGAATTGTATTTCATTCACATTGATTTTGTTTCATTCATATAAACAGAGTGCCGCAGGATTCACTATACAATCATTTAGGTAACATCCAAAATTCCGTACCAATGATGCTTATAATTTTAAACTTTTATAAATAAACTAAACTCAGTGGCGCGACAGCTCATAGAGGGCCAAGGCTTACTGTGCCCATCTCAGTTTTCTTGACCTTGGGCTCTGGGGTGCAGGAGCAGAAGTTCCGGTTAGGTAGTCAGTTGAATGCGGAACCCCCAGTGTTTAGTTCCCAAGCACGCTTGGTACTCATTTATTGACCCACTGAAGGGATGAAAGGCTGAGTCAACCTTGCCTAGCCCGAGGATCGAACCCAGGACCTGTGGCACGGGAGCGTGAAACGCTACCACTCAGCCACCGGGCGTCAAATTTTATAAATACATTGCTAATAAATAAAAACTTTCTTTTTAAATTTAGCCTAACTTTCACAACTTTTGGCCCATAGAGGCAGTAGAAAATATCAATTTAGAATTATAATATTTTCAGACATATGAGAACAAAAAAAATATGGTCAATAACAAGACGTTGCAAATTTGACAACATATTTTAAGACATTGATGAGCTATTACAGCTTCCACCTCCATTCAATAGCTTTTAATCAGAAAACAAACCCTTTACTTCTAAAGAAAATAATTGAGAAATCATGGGTCTGTATTTTGCATATTCCTTAATGATGATAGTTGAATGCTAAGATGCTTCGACTTTTTAAGCCAACACTAGCAAGAGATTCACACAATTGTTCTGAACAAAATCCATTTATTTTGGATTTCTTTGAATAAATGGAACAAATAAAACTTATTTTTTAATTCTATAGAATCATAACATGCTAAATCTCTCTAGAATCATAACATATTTCATCTCTCTAGAATCATAACATATTTAATCTGTCTAGATTCATAACATATTTAATCTCTCTAGAATCATAATTTTTTTCTAAACACCAATTTATACATTTAATTACTATTATGATTGACATAGAGATCAGAAAGAATATTTTTCACTGCCCAAAGGATAGAATTCAATACACTTATTTAATGCACAGGAGTCTATTTATATATCATTGAAAAGACAATTCAATACAGGAAAGAATAAAGGCAGTATGTAATGAAACAATAGATTTATCACATTTTTTTACTGGAATTAAGCTTGAACATTTAAAATAAGGTGCATTAACATCTCAATATCAAAATTATGAGGAAAGTTCGAAAATAAAAAGACACCATGTATGGACAGAAAATTGACATACTTTGGTAACACGGGCAATTATAGTTCTTTTGTCTGTCATATTTTAAATGTTGAATAATTATTTTTTCTTATGAGAAGTTTCTCTCTCCGGTAAGTAATTGTAAGCACATTCTATTCCAATCAGATTTAGTGTAATATATAACCCATTGATGAAGCCAATGTTTCTAAAATACGCAAAAAACAGACCACACGCAATGCATCATATTAATAAGAAACTGAATTACATCCTGAAAACACCTGTTATTTTGCATAAATTAATTCTAGATGATAAGGCACAACTTTTGTGTCGTAATTTTGTCAGAATATTTTTCAAGTAAATATATTCAAAATAGTGTATTCATTTGACACATTCGAAAACAACACTCAGGGATTTGAAAGTACATCAAATTTAGATTCAATTTTAGATATTTTATCTAGTTTGTTTCACCATTCTGGAAAATCCTGAAAAGCGGGAGGTATTTGTAGGGGCATATGATACAATTTGACACCAAAATAAAATTTTTGTATGGGCCAATATCCATAAAAATTTACAAATTAAATGTAACATTTTCATATATTTTAATATACTTTAAAAGTTGTAACAATTAGATTTTTCTTATTAAAACTAGTGAATAATAGACTTAATAAAACAAATAGATTGAGTATTTTTATATTTAGCACACTCATTATAAATTATGGAACTAGATACAAAAAATATTGATCATAACATTGGTTATAGATATTTGCAAATATTTACATTGATATAAGGAAAAAGAGAAATTTTTAATTCTAACAATACTTTGTGCGATTTCAAAATACAATTGGCTTAGTTTTTAGTCAATACCAGATTAACAACAGGAACACCTTATCTATAAAAGCACAAGTTGTAAATAAAATTGTGATGTACTTTTACAAAGGCATGCAACTTAACATCAAGAGATTTTATGGTGAGTAAACAATTAATTCAGGAGTTGACATTGAAAAGGAGTTAAAAGATACGGTTTAGAGGTGCATAGTCAAACGTTGAAAGGAAGGTGTGTGTTAACATTTTCAAGTATAAACTTTACCTTGCTCAACCCATGAAAAACAATTCAATGAAATTAAATAATGGGAGTAATTTTCAAGAGAGAATAATATAACTCATTCCAGGAAATGAAAGAATACCAGATAAACAATTATTATTGAGGCAGAAAGAGCTCTCATTTAATAAATATCTGAAGTCGAAGTGTCAGATTTTTTTTAAAAACACTTATAAATGCCGTTTTTATGCTCATATTTTGAGAATATGCTTAAAAAAACGATTGTAGACTCACAGCATGGTTTTAGCAGTTATTTTAATGATCCCCATAAGTTTTTTTCCCATCTTCCGTCCATTGTTAGACTTTAAAGGCCATAAGAAAACATTTTATGAGGTTCTTTAAATATTCTCTTTTTACTACACTCCTTAGAAAATAAGTTACTTAGGATGCCAGATTTATGCCTATATTATTGAAATAATTTTCTATTTTTTTTTTTTTTTTTTTTTTAAATTTCATTTCTGCAAGCAAGTGAATTAAATCTTGTTAAAAAAATTTTCCTACAATTTTTTTATTATTGTTTCATTTCTATATTTTATGCACAACATTAGTGATACTTTATACATGAGGCATTTTATATTTAAGAGCCCTGCTTAAATAATCTTGTAAGTAAGTTCAAATAAATCAAATTTTCTAATTCTATAATTTTAATTTATATGAAGTATTTTTTTGTCTTATTGTGCAGGGCCCCAGAAACATGGAGACTATGATCTTTTGCATTTATACATGTATGATAAAAAAAGAAAAGGAGGTTGACATGCTTCAAAACTTAAAATAAAATTACAAAAAAAAATAATAAATTTTTATGATTGATAATTTTTTTTCTTCGGAATATCACTATCACTGGTGTGGGGTTCATGGCAAAGCTCTGCTTTCTGTGAAATTTTGTTATTGTTGCTTAACTCCTTTTCAATTTCAACTTGCCAATTAATGTAACAATTGTTTAATCTTGTAAACATTTGAACAAGCATAATAATTTTTCAATACTGAACAAGTATCACACAATACATCAAACTGATTCACTCAAAAATAAACATTGCTTTAAGAAATGCGTTTAAAGACGGCATTTGAACAGTGCACACAGGACGGATAGATGTGCAAAATGCTGAAGAGCAAAATTTTCTTTTACAAAGTGTCACTTAATGACTTTTTAGTGAATTTAAAACAAATTTATGGAAAAAATGCAATAACTATTATTTTAACAATATATCAAATTATGCTAGAATAATTTTAGCCTTCCACATCAAAACATTTCTAAAAATTACATAATTATTTAAGAATACATATTTAAAATCATTTCTTTTAAAGTAAGAAACCATTTATGTTTAAAAGTCAGTGTAATAATCATTCACGACAAATATTTTTTCATACTAAGATTAAACACAGTTTTAAAAAAAGTCTTCCAAATATGCAATATTTTATTATTAAAATTATTTTTCAAATATTTATATAATTTGGTTTTGAAAAATTACATCACAACTTAGCTGCCAGTAACTTTCAGACACTTGTAATCATAATATTAAAATTTTAATCACAGATAATTTACTAGCATTATTACATAAAATATTCTATATTTTATTAGTAGTCATAGATAGTATACATTTAGATTTACTAAGTGTACTTTTAAAAAGTATACCTAGATAGTAGTTACAGAAAGTATACTTTTAAGATCTTTAATCTCCAACAGATATGCAATTAAATAGTGTCTTGGAATTGAAAATTTAAGCACATTTAAAAACTGTGATGTCACAAAACACTGGAAAAAAAAGATCCTCTATTAAAAAGTAGTTGTACAGCCTGTGATACACATAAAATGGAAATATAATTAATAAAAAAAAAGAGAATTTTGTGCAATTAGTTTTAACCACTTAAATGATTAAAGTTGCTTTCACATTATATATTAGAGAAGACAATATTCAGTATTTCTTTTCCAGTGTATTTACTCACCTCAAATTTTTAAGGAGAAAAAAATTGTATTTTTTACTGAAACAAATTATTTTTTCAAGAATAAACAAATCCCCTTATAAACATTGTCACTTTAAACAAACAACTTTGCAGAAAAATTAGTTTATTAGTAAATGAGAATAAAAACTACGTATAATAAAAAACAAAATTAGCAAAAAAGCAGAGTTGTTAGAATTAAGACGGAATTAACTTAAATTGGTATTTAATAAACATAGCTTCAGTTATTTAAAGAATTTTAAAACTTGAATCTGTTTTAATGCAAAACAATTCCAACAATATTTGTTTAATTTAAAAATTAACAATTTAATTACCTATGTTTCTTAATAAATATGTTAAGTCTGCACAATTTCAAAAATGTGCATATCTGTAAATTGCTGTTATTGAAAAAAGTTTTATACTGCCATTCATCAATAGTAATAACTAAAAACATATGTTGTACAGATATAAGTAGCACCACTTCCATCACCTTGATCTGTCAAATTATGCAAATACTATTTGACATAGAGGAGAGGAGAGTACATTTAATTACTAAGATAAATTGAAACAAAACATTTTGAAAAATTCTATCAGAGCCATTAATATTATTGAAAGAGATATAATTAAAGCCTACCACATATTAAAAAGCTGTAAAAAAGAATTACTTGTCCAAATGACCTGAGGTATTTATGAAGGAGGAAAGGAGAGGATATGGTACAATAATAAAATATATATATATAGTATATATAATTAAAATTTTTAGTTACAGATGGCACTTTATTAAACACAGCATCTATGGTTTTGGTTATCAGTGATGTTTCCAAACAAATGAAGTGAGAAAGCTTTTCATTTTATTTGTAGCTTGATTTACTTTAAGTGTCACTGGTAGGCTAAAATTATTAGTGCCATTAACGAGTAAAACATCATCTACAGCCAAAATTTTAAACTATTTTTTTTCTTATACTACACCCTTCCATTTTCTTCATCAATACTTGGGTCATTTTGACTAAAGATTTTTATTATACAGCTTTTTGAAAGTTGTACTTTAATTGCACATTTAGGTTAGTCAACAATAATTTTTTTTTCTACTAAAATAATTTATTTTTATTTTTACAAGACTTATTTGAAGCCATAAAGAGGATGAGCGCACTTGTGGATAAAATATTTATGACAGAAGTGAATAGTTGACTTAGTAGTTTAAAATTATTATTACATATTTAATTTCCATAATAAATTTCTAAATTGATAATAATGTTTTCCTTTAAAAAATTACCTAATTATTGGTCAACAATTTCATGTTAAACAAAGTACTTGGTAGTTATCACCCTAACTATATATAATATTATTAGAGTCCTTGACAAAAATGAAGTAAAAAAAAACTTGACCATTAGGCATCAAAAATTTCTTTTCTAGCAGAAAAAAAACGAACACAAACACAATTGGAAATTTAATAAATCAATACTAAGACAGGCGAGACCTGGAACCTTCCAGACCAATTTGATTGTCAGAGGAAACAGACAGAAGTTGAAAGGCAATTATCAGGTACATCTCCAAGTTTCTTCAGGCAATTAAACTAGTTTTTCATCCCACTTCCTTCACATTGATATAGTTTTTGTTTATTCCCCACTTAAATATTAATATAATCCTATATGCACATTACTTTATTTCTTTTTTGACAAGGATTTCAAAAATATATATCAAGATCAGTGATTAGGAAACACCCTGTATAATGGTTACAAGTAGTAAAAAATTTTTATTAACAAATTGTTGCACAATTTGAATTCATATAGTAGACTACTATTCTTTTTAATATAATCTGCAAAAGAGGTTTTTATTTTGAAGATGATTATTTTTGTTTCTTGATTCTTGTTCATACACTCTCTATGTGTACATGCGCATAAATGAAGTCATTTTCTTAAAATACCATAAATTGAAGAAATATTTATTAAAAAAATTACAAACTTCCAAAAGACATAAAACTATTTAAACATATTTGGACACTTTTGCAATGAGAAAAATGCTGATTTAAAAAAAAAATAAAATAAAAGATAGTTCACAAGTACCTCCTCTCTTCTATAAATATATACTGGATTGCTGCATTAAGTTGAGATAAAATACCATTGCCATCTTAGTCCACTTTCTGAATTTATCATTTTAGTTATGATAAACAGTGCTGAAGATTTCTCATTATGCTTTAAATATTTGAAATACTCAATTTAGAAATTCAAATTAAGAGAATATTTCTGTATCACAAACTACAAATTTTTTTTTTTTTAAATCTACAGTAAATAATAAAAATAGCTTTTTTCATGTTTATGTTATTATAATTTTTGAATTTGAAGATGCTTAATTTCTTGAAAGAACACAGTATATTTTTTTTAGAATTACTAAAAAATTTTAAAAATTCTGATTTAGGAAAGGAAACAAAGCAAGTTAATGATAAATCTTGATGTATTTAATGGATAACTTTCACAATTCAGAGCAATTTGATATCCATGTAAAAAAAAATTTCTTGGCGGTGTTAGAGATTTTTCTATAGAATATGACTATAAGTACACACTTTTAAGTACAAAAAATATAAATTTATGTGAGATTATATTAGAAAAAATGTTTCAAAAATTTGATTGAGAGGAAAATGAAAATATGTAGCTGTCCCAAAAAGAAAACCCAAGACGTTTTTCTCAGAATAATATTTTGAAAACAAAAAATTCAAACATATATTTTGTATCATATTATAAATACTCGAAATTACTTTCTAAAAAAGTTTTTAAAACAATTAATAAGAATATAAATTCTTGTATTGTTATACATTTATTTGCATTTTTGAAACTGCACGATTATTATCTATGCATGGTAACACACGTTTGCTAAAGAATGTTTAAAAAAATATACACGGCTGTTATGAATGTTCTATGGATTGGATGAGGGAGCTGAAGTTTTTCTTTATTAAGGGATTTTTTACTATGCATATCTGTTACCAAAATTCTTCAGATAAAAATATTTATTTATTCAACTGAATAATTTAGGGCATTAGATTTTTAGTCAAAATCAAATAGAATTTTAATATATCATTTAGAAGTTTTTGTCATGTCTCTGTTACCCAATTCAGTAACAGGTATGACATTACTCACCATATTTTTCTATTAACAGTTTAATTTTCTCTTAGTAACATAAGATTCTTCATGTTAAATAGCTATTCAGAATGTTTTCAATCATGTTTTTTTAATGATTTTGTAACATTCTCTATCAGTGACAACTAAGACAAATATGCAATTATAAAATAACTTTTTGATAGATATAGGATATCTTTCACTTTTATCAAAGTAAAGAAAAACTCAGACATATCATGTTTAAATATAGACAAATTAAACGTGAATTAGCAGTAATAAAATATAAATGATGGAACACTTCATAACCTTTAGGGAAATTTTCGTCAAAAACACCTACAGCTGAGAGAAAATTTTATTAAATTCACTTTCCAACCTGAGCAACAGAGAAGTTTTTAATAAATGTCTTTGATTTCTCTCTTTATTATTTTTAATGAATTGCGTTTTCTGCATTAGGAGGCATAACAGTTTTCTGCCATTGACTTTTCCAATTCACTGCATCAGATCTATATTTGAAAGCAATTTGGCTCAACATGTCAAGAACAGGGGCTAACAAACAATAAGCATAACAATATCAGTTGTTTGAAAATATCATTTAGCACAATGAGCTGTAGTACTAAGTAGCCGTTTGTATTAAAAATACCATTCATTTTTATATTTCTCTTCATGGTTCCAAATACTTGTCAGAAAAATAACCCTAAACTGAGAAATTTCATAAACTTTTTTAAAGAACTTAAAGTAATTCTAATGTCTTCTCCATTATCTTAAATGCATATTATATTCAAATTGCATTTTAAAGTTCTCATCACAGATAGGTCGATAACTAAAAATTCTGATAACAATATGGACAAATTAAAAATCATTACATATTTTCATGGATACCAACCTGGAAGTCCTAGTTCTCCTGAATATTTACAATGGTAGAAAATAGCTATTAACGATTATAATTAATAATATAAAATAATATAGTATAATTTGTTTATTTTTTCCAGTACTTAAAAATTCAAATTATCAGGTCTTACATATTTCTTTAAATTATTTATATATAGTGGTAGTTAAAATTCTTTGAAATTAAATTTATTAAATAAAAAAAAATTAAAGGGCAAAATATAAAATATACATACTATCAATTTAAATACTTTAGTAAAATTTCCTACCAGAAGAAGAAGAAATTGACAAGTATGTATTTTTTTATACCAAAAACTAAACCTCATTAGATATTTTTATACCAAAAATTACAAATCATCACATATTTTTATACCAAAAATAAAAATTCATTATACATATTTTTATACAAAAACTAAAAATTATTTTATATCTTTACATCATAAATTAAAAATCCTTATACATTTTTATTATTTGCTATTAAATTAACAGAAAAATCATTAGCTTGTTTAAATTTTATTTTTTTAAACTAATTATTTAAACTTGATTTGCAAAATTATTTCAACTAATAAATTAATTATCATCTAAATAATTTTTTTTGAAATATTCTTTTCCCTACATAATTGAACTCTAAGAAAAGTTGAATAGATTGCAAGGTTTTAAATTTTTATAACATTTAAATATATCTTCACTCTAAAATTATTTTCACTTGAATTCTTTTTAGGCATCAGTTTAAAATTAAAAATTGCTTGTGCAAAAGTAAAATTAAATTTTTTAACAAGCAAAATAGAGCATGCTATTTTTAACTACACAAAATAAATTAAAAAGGTGTAGCATTTTTCTGCACACTGTATATATTTAACTGACTTTTAAATTTATAAAATATTAACTATCTTCATACCTTTGCCCAAATATATTTACAGAAACGTAATGTTTTTCAATTATTGGCAATTGTGAGAAGTAGAATTTTTAATTTCAAACAGTTATCTTACATAACAAAGATGTACCCTTTTCCAAGCTTTATATATTGCCCCACTATAGGATCATAATGTATACTGACAAACAAAGTCTTGTAGTCTGCATAATTTTAAATAATTTGTAGATTTATATAGGTTTATCCACAATATTTTTTTAAACAGATTTCATTCATGCATGACATAATTTTACAACTTAAATGCCAAAAGGCGATGATTCGAGCATGTGATAAGTATGGATGATTATAACTCATAACACAAAAAATGAATTATTGCACTAAAGTGTTTGAATACATGCATTTAAACTTTAAAATGAATAATACACTCACATCATCCTAATTCATTCGAATCTTTTTCATTTTTTGAAGGTAAACCAAAGTTTTGTGTAATATTATTTGACAGCATTCGTATGTGCTCCATATTAGGGTCTTCTAAATATTCTATATCTGCTTCTGAACCATGATCCTGATGAAAGATATCGTCATCACTTGCAATTCCTGGCCGATAATTATCATATTCAGAATCATACATAATATTTAAGCTATCAACACTTAGCAGCTGATCACTATCAAACATTCTACTACTTGCGCGAGAAGATATACTTGTATCATCCATATCGCCATCATTGGGACATGGATCATTAATTATAGAGTTTAAATCACTAAGAGCGCCTTCAGCATCAGTAAGTCCATGCTCATTCAGCAAGGATGCATTCTCCAAAGCAGGATCATCATTACAATAGTCATCCATCAAGGGGACATCAACTGCTTTATCGTCGTCACTTTCATCACTATCAGTTAGCTCAGAGGCAGCATTTGAAACATTATGTTCATCACCAATAGTTTTATAGTTTTCCCTGTCTATAGCTTGAGGTGACTGCAAATTAGTATTATAGGAATATTTATTATTTACAAGATCTTTTGGCAACTTATTTGAAGATTCTTCTGATCGTTCACTTGGAGATTTCAGAGTAGAGTGAGATGAAAGCAATTGGCTTTTGCTAGATTCATCATTCTGCTGACTATTAGAATAGGGAATTTTACAAGAATAATTATAGGGAGTAAGAGTGTCATCTTCTCCGTGAAAAGGCTTTGATGGACTATTTAGAGGTTCTTTGCCATTCAAATAATTTTCAGATGAGGCATCTCCATGTAAGTTCTGAAGAGGAATGTTACACTCATATTTACTGTACTCCAGTTGGTCATTATGACTTCCTGAGTTCTTGTAAAATTCTTTTAGTGAATTTTTTTTCATATCACTGTGAGATTCATCTTGTTCCTTCATACCTGATAAAGAACTATGAGAAGATGATTCCACAGGACTTTCATTTACGTTTTGTAAACAGTCCTTAAGTGGTGGAAAATTAGAACCATTTGCGGTAGTTATATTCTTTGGTGATAACGGAACGCCTTCACTGATTATTATTTTCGAGTTATCATAATTCAATGCCCCTTTCATCTGGTTTAACTTTGAAAAGTTCAGAACGTTATTGCAATTATTACAGGCACTGTTATGTGAGGGTGACAATCCAACTTCTGGAAGTTTGTTGTCAGATGAATTTCTTGAACCATCTGAAACTAAAGAATCCTTGGCATTATCAATGGGGTATACCCACTGGTAGTCATACAAGGCAGGAGAATCAACATCAGTGTGAATGTAACTATCGCAGGATGACATAGAAGAACGATTTAATGAACATGAATCACCTGAGATGTTTTTGTCATGTCCTAAGAGACTGTCATGACTACTGCTCATACCACAGCTTGCAACAGCAGATTCTGAATCATTCATGGGAAGTATTGAAAAAGATTGATGTAACTCTTCAGGAGGTGTCAAAACTAATGGGGATTTGTTGATTGAATGGGACCTGGGATGTGTGTACATTTTAGATGGTCTGTATACTTTATTTGTGTAAATTTCAGAGCCACTATTCAGCTTTTGTAATTTTTCTTGTAAATCTTCTTTCCCTTCATGTAAGGAAGAATTTGAATGACTTGAATTCATGAGACTTTGATTATATCGTGGGCGGGTTTGAGAATATGATTTTGTGTTTCCAATTATAGGTTTAGGTTGGTTATAGAGGTCAGAAGAATCATTTTCAGTAGATTGTTGCGTTCGAGGTTGCCATGGAGGAAGCTGCATTGATGGTAGACGGGGACTGCTTGTTGAGTGTATTTCATTAGTTGGTCCAGAGAGATGCATGTGAGATTTTCGTCCTCGATGGTAGCTGCTATTTTCCAGACTACTACGAGGGGTTTCACAAGAAGTGTCTTTTATTTGCATTATTTCATCAGTTTCAAGCATATCAGCTTCAGTTTTTCGCCTTAAAAGAAAATATGTTGTCATATCACCTTTTCCTTTTACTTTCACTGTTCCTCTACACTGGAAGACATATCGTCCTTTTAAAAGTGTATACACCTCTTCAGTTACCTAAATATGACAAAAATAACTAAAATGAGTTAAGAATGATAGAGACATTATAAAAATAATGCTTTTAAGGAACTTAATTTTTTTAAAACATTTCTTATTACAATCCATTCTCTTTTAAAGCATAAGGTGAATTCATTTATTTATATGATTTTCCCATATTAGGTTCAATAATTAACGAAATCACATAACAGGTACAAAGAAAAGCTAGAGAATAAATTAATCTTGATACATTTCTGCATAAACTAGAAGAAACCTTAATTTTTTATTGTTCAACCTCGTCATAGAATAACTTAGTTTTTGATGTCAATTTATACTATGACAATCATATACAAAATTTAACACTGTCCTGTTTGCGAAACATAATCATTTGATAACTGCAAAATGTATGCTCATTTGATGAACATTACTTTCTTCTACCAGCTCAAAGGATGAAATAGCTATCTTTGAAAGTTATGCATGTAGGAAAATGTTAAGTATATAACAAGATTGTTATTTGTCTCACATTTGTCACCTGGCACCATTTTCTATAACTACTTATAAAATTATTAACAATCTATTAAGGAGGTTTTTCTTGGATTATCACTAATAAGCAATCTATTTTAGAATTTTTGAAACAAAATTAAATTGATTCTATTGCGACTTTTGATTTCCAAGGTCTTTTTAATAGAGTCCCTCTTTCTTAACTATAAGATGTTCTTTTGAGTTATTACTATTATAAAAATATCTTTAATTGCGATTTTGATTATTGGGCAATTCTAATTAATTTCCGTCTTTTTAATAATTATCTTTACGATGGAAAAATATTTTTGTTCAAATTAATGGAATGCCACAAGGGTCTAATTATTCATCACTCTTGGTTAATTTATTCTTACACTATTATGAAAAAATTATACTCCTAATGTTAAATTTATTGACCATTTAATTTTCAAAATTACGCAATTTTGTTAAATAATATTTACCCTAAGGAATTAATCTTACTTTGTAACCATGATTATAATATTAATTTTAATTTTTTGGATTTAAGTATTAAAAGAAGAAGAGAATATCTGAATAAATGATTATAAAATCATCAATACAAAAAAATTTATAATTAAATTTCAACCTTATTACTATTAAAATTTTATAATTAAAATTCAGCCAGATTTAATTACAAAATTTGAATAATTCAGTTTAATATTATTACCTTTCCCAGATCCAGATTTGGGCTAATCCAAGGTAATTAACAAATCAAATGTGCTTTTATTACCTAGCAAACTTGTTACAAAAACATTTTAAATCAATTTTGAAAAATGCCAGTAAGTCTAAGGGCATTTGTATTCGCTACTCACTTTATATTTATATTACATTTTGAATTTTATTCTGAATTTTCTTGATTTTTTATATTTTTTATTTTTTTCCTGATTGTTTTATTTTGCATTTTTTGCTTAATATGTTCTATTTCATTTAGGTTATTGGTGCTCCTTACATTATTGCATTGATATATTTTGCTTTGGCTATATTAAAATAATATTAGAAAGCACTTTATCAGATATAATCATCATACAGACAATACAAAATAACAGCTATCAATATATATTTTAAGAATAAAGAAGTGGAAAAAAGCAAAAATATTTCAAAGCACTGAATAATCATTAAAGAAGTTGATAACAAAAAAGGGAGGCATTATAATCCACCAAAATTAATCTGTCTAGTGGGATTAGAACATATTCATATTACAGTAAGAACAATTAAGTTTCAGCTTTAGAAAAATAAAATGGCCTCATGTTTTTTTAATCCCTCCTTTGCTTCAATAATGAATAGTTAGAGTTTGAAAACATTAGTTTTTCTCACTAAATATTAGTTTGTGACCCTTATATGCAGAGATTTTTAAATTAATTTCTTTTTAAAGGTTTCAAAACATATATGGGTGTTTTCAAAAATAGTATCATTTCTATGTCATTCATAATACAAGTGATAATTTCTATAAGAAAACTGTGCAAAGAACAAAATAGTTTGTTCTGATTTCTAAAATATGTTAAACTGAAAATAAATATCACCAAGCTTAAGTAATTTTAAGTAGAATTTGGAAGCTAATTAAATTCAAAAGAAAAGCAACATTTTCTTGTATCATTACCACTAAATTTTTTGTTATGAGCATTTATATTTTGCTAAACTTTGAAATTTTGTTTTGAAAAAAAAATTTATACATGTAAAACAGAGTAAAAGCTACAAAATCTGAGTAAATTTAAAAATGAGTTGATGATTCTCCAAGTTGAAATTTTTTAAATCTATGCCATCATTTTTTATTTGAAATGTTCACTTCAAACATTGATGCACTAATGGAGCCCACAAATGCTCAAAAAAATTTAGCAAAAACAGTTTAAATGTCTCTTCTAAAGATTCTGTAGCGACTATCATAATAGAGGCGGTGAAAAATTCTCTGTCTACCAAACCACCTCAATTCTTTAATAACTTTCGAATTTTAGTTTAATTTTTTTTTCTCACAAGAGTTAGTGAAAATCAGCAATAATTAGACCAATTAAAGTTTAAAAATGCCAACTTTTTTTTTTTGAATATATGTATATATATATATATGGTAGTTTTTTGGTGTAAATTTCAATTTAAATAATATCTTCTTTAATACCTTGCTTTACAGTGGTTATTTTTATAAGCTTTTATCAATGGAAATATTAGAGATATAAAGAGTTCAGGATGGTTTGCACCTATCACTAAAATAAGAAAGAAAAAGGCAAAAACAATCACCAAATGTAAAGCTTAAGTTGATAAACACTTGTCATGATCAAAAAAATATATTTTGTTAGCAGTAAAAATAAGGTAAATACAATTAGTGGTTTTTACTAAATAAAACAACATTGATGATTGATTAACCAAAGAATTTTCAATTTGCATAAAATGAGTTTTCTTTTATCTTCTGCAAAATAAAGTTTTTTCAAGACTAGCATGCACCCAAATTATTAAAAGAAAAAATTCTTAAATATTGCGTAAACTGAAATGTCTTCTCAAGAAACTTTTTTCTCTTCAATAAAAATAGATTAAACTAGATTTGAAACCAAGTTATATATTTAAGAGGTTAAATTCAAAAACATGCTTCCTTTTATAAAGAGAAGATCATATCATAAGGTTTATAATGACATAGGCTTAATGTTTGTTTTTTCATCAAAAATGAAGCTGATTCTGGATATGCTCTAATCTTAAAGATGTTATAACCAACAAAAAGTGTCTTACAGTATGAAACTAACCTGTACATGATTGGGAAGACCTGTACTATCCATTCGACTGGCCACATTTACAGTGTTTCCCCAAATATCATATTGAGGTTTGCTTGCTCCAATTACTCCAGCTACAACTGGTCCTACATTTATACCTATGATGAATTAAAATTGATATAAACTCTTTTCTAAAAGTGAGAAATGAAGAGAAGAACATTTTTTCAAGAGAATTTAACTTTTTAGACACTTTTTGGAACTATCTCTCTTTTTTTTTAAGAAAAAAAACTGGTAACTAAAAATAAATAAATAAAAAAAACTTGTACATCGTAAGATACACTTAAAAATTTAAGAAACTTCTATACATATACTATGAATATCTAAGAATTAACAATCATCCCGATTTAGGTATTTTAAATTCCTCTGACATTAAAGAACTAATAAGTGTTTACATGGTCATTCAATCCTGGGATTTGATGACCATGATCAAATTGATAACTTAATAGTGCCATTAAAATTCTCAACCATTTTCTAATTATTTTAAATGAGTAGTTTTCACAAACTAATTGTTTGAAGATTAAAATTAAAATCAAGAAATTTTATAAACTGATTGCAATTGTTTTAAGTCATATAAATTTTACATATTTTCCTACCTTCTAGCATTTGAGGTCTCAGCAAAATATTTTTTCTTATTGTGATAAGCAGAGATTTTTAAAAAAAATATAGTTTACTTAAGACTTTCATCAGAAATTAAGAACATGTTCATTTGCATATCTGACATTTTACAGATTCGTTTAAATTATCCACATATAGTGGTGAAATTTTTTTTATAATTTAATTAATTAATAAGTTATATAAGTTACCACAAGGAAAATTATTTTCTGAAATTACAGAAAATCCATAGCAGTTGGAGGGTATGTATTTTGCTGTTTTTATGATTTTCAACTTGATAGGAAAGGCACAAAGTAAACATCAGTTTTAATTCCTAATCTTACTTAATTAACATAAGCAGGTTTTCTTTATTGATTATGCTTCACTTAATATTCATATTTTTTTCTTTTGTTACTTTTTGGAAAGTGAAGGGATATTGGAATGAGTTCAGTAAAGTTGAAATAGTGTCAAATTAATTCACTTTTTCTTATTTTATCTAAATAAAATTTTTTTCATAATTATTCTCTACAATTTTTTCATACTTTTGTGTAAATTATTTTTGTTCTGATTTAAATTTGAATTGTTCCCTTATTTGGCAAAACAATTTAAGACATTAGCTTATTTTCAATCAAAATGATTAAGTTGAATTGATTATTGACTGAACTAAGCAGAGAAAAATTTTTTGATATAGCTTCTTCTGATATAGATTCTTGATAAAATTGAGCTATACCATATTAGCAATTTAACATAAGTTTCTTTTTGAAATATTTTGGAAGTGAAAACAAAGATTCACAAAAATGATACCATGAACTTTCCAAGTATAGTAATGGGGGTATTGCACCATACACAAGAGAATAAAAATTACTCCTAAAGATCATAAAGGAAATTGATTAGAGCATCCTTCAATATTAAGAAAATGACAAAGGGAAAAGAACATGGAATACTACAATACACCAAAGAAATTCTAGTGCGTGACAGACTTGATTCAAAATTTCTGTTTCAATTTGAAGCAAGAAGTTAAGAATGTTTACTCAGAAACTACTAACACTTCAAACAAACTACGATAAAATCTATGTTTGAAAAGTACATAAAAATAATTAATTTATTGATAACTTATAAAATTTAATGGAGGGTATTTTGTTATATAGTTCTATCATTAGCTTTTGCTATCTTTCATTTCCAAAGAAGAAGTAAAAGTATAAGAAAGAAAAAGTTGCATAGTAAAATTGCTAACAAATATATGATTTAACCCACTGATGGTATACTTTACTGCTTTGAAATATTAATATGTTTTTTTATAACTGTGGTTCAGGCTGATTCTCCCTTTTTAATTAAGAAACTGAGGTACAAAAGTAAAGTGACCACACATCCCGATTTTGGCAGGACAGTCCCGCTTTTCAGTGGACTGTCCCACGTCCCGCCGAATTTTAAAAATGTCCCGCTTTTCAGAAAATATCTGCATTTCTTATTTTAAATGCACTGTAAAAATATATTACCTATTATTTATTAAGTATTATGGTGAATATAAAGAAATAAAAAATATATTAAAAAAAGCACGTAAAATGCATGGAGAGTAAACTAAATTAGACAATGTACCGAGTTAGATTTACTCGGTGGTTATCGATCATTGTCGTTACGTCTCGGCTTAATTCAGATAAGTGCAGACAGTGCAGTTTGTTGTTTTCAATTTGACGTTCGGTTTGACTCATTATTTGATTGCGAAGATAGTGGTAGATCAATAGTCGCCACAACGTAACGTCAATAAGGCAAAATTTAATACTCTTTTTTAGCCTTTGTAGTAAATTTTTTATTCATTTCTAGTATTTACCCACAGAATAAAAGATAAGTAAAAAAAGAGAATGCAAATTTAATGAAGAGCTAAGCAGAGAATTTCAATTTATTAAAAAACACAATATAGACTATATGGTACGGTGTGATAAATGCAATGCTGAATTTTTGGTCTCACATGGTGGAAAAAATGATATTACTAAACATCTAGCGACAAAGAGGCACAAAAGATTTTTGAATAATGCCGCTTCCTCGTCTGAAATGGAACAGTTTTTTCGCACTGCTAGCTTTGCCAACACGGAAAAACAGCTAGCATTAGCGGAAGGGCTATTTGCTTTCCACACCATAAACCTTGATCTCGAAATCAAAGTTTCAGATCAATGAATTCTACGTCGCAAATGATCAAAACATTATACGACAAAAAATATGCATGTGCAAGGACAAAAACCGAAGCAATTATTTGTAATATTTTTTCACCATATTCGTTTTCACAATTGCAGAAAGAATTAGAAAAATGCGCATTTATATCCATGAATTCTGATGCTTCCAACCACAAAGATTTAAAATTATTTCCCACAATTGTTAGATTTTTTGATCCAGAAACAGGAATTAAATATAGAATATTAGATTTTGTTTCATTGCTGAGTGAAACTTCACAAATAATTTTTGATTCAGTAAGTACTATTTTAAAAAAGAATAATTTGAACATATGAAATGTTACAGATGAAAAAATTAAATGTTGGTTATCTGCAAATGTGGAAACAGAAAAAAAAATGGACCGAGTTATTCCTTCATTTTAAACAGAATAATATTCCTTATCAAAATATTTTGAAAATTGTAGAATTCGCGCTCTCCCTTCCAGGAACAAATGTAGCAACAGAACATGTTTTTTCTAGTATCAATAAAATATGGACAACTGAAACAACGCAGTTGAACATTAAAACTTTAAAAATCTATTTTAAGTGTAGAATATAATTTGACCAATTCATGTGACGACATTTTAATAAATGATCCGAATCTATTGCTAAGTATTTACTCAGATCAAAAATATGACCGTGAAAGAAAATCATACTTTTTTTTAAATAAAAAACTTAATTTGATTAAAAAGTTCAAATTATTATTTTTTACAAATATTTTTATTGTTACCAATAATTAATAATAAGTACATTTTTGTACAAGTATATGAATGTATACAATAAAATATATATATAACTAAATTGTAATTCTCATTTCATCCCATTTGTCCCGCTTTGTCTCAATGAAAATGTGGTCACTTTATACAAAGGGTCATTTTTCTCCTCTCTAATTCCAGATCGGTGGGAGTTTCAACACAAAAAATTATAGATTTTTCTGTATGCAGAACCGTTTGTAGGTAGAAAATGAAGTGAAGTATCTTACGTGCATAAACGTTTAAACTAGTAGGATTAAAAAAGATTACAACTTTCTACAAGTAAAACCACTCTTAGGATAAAATCTGTAAAGCCTCTGGTCCCAAGCTGGAATTTTAGACAGTCTATTAATATCATAAAATTTGTTTGGATGTTTAGTTTAAGTTACAATTTACAATAACCAATACAAAGCAAAATACGTAATCTAGAAAAACAAGAGAAATTTTTTTTTAGTGACATATGCTTTCATTTTTATCCCTCTTTTATTACCATTCCCCCTTTTTTTTTAAACAAAAATGTAACACCCAGTAACAGTTAATAGTTTTTCTTTCTGAAAGTCTTAATGTTGTTTCTTTTCATTTTTCATTCATTTCCCTTCTTCCGCAGTTGTTATTCATGTTGAAAAGAGGAATTCAGGGTTTCATATGTTTAAATGTGCCAGAGATTGAACGCAAGAATGTCTTTGCGGGTTTCAGTTCCCAAAAGGGTTTTCCACTGTTTTCTTGTTTTGATGAGTCATCTTTTTAATTATTTGTGAGGGAACAAAATCTGAATATTTGAATTCACTTTCCTTTTTGAACATGTAAGTATATGAATGATTGTGAATATATTTTTAGGCGATTACTTTACCTTCATCGAATTTCCCATTCCGTGACACTATAATCTGATTTGTACCCAAACCGATAGCAATTAGAAAATACCACATACATACCACATTAAAAACACCCATAACTGAATACCACATAACGATCATTTTAAAGGGTTTATCATCTAATTTATTTGGAAAGAGGAAAAATGCATAAGAACTGAATCCTTTTATTTTTGACAATTTTAGATTACATCTGTATTTTAAATTAAAAACCACACTGTAGTAAAATTAGCTGCCAGGTAACCATTATGTCAAGTACTTCTTTTTCTCACGTAAATTTCTGTAGATTATATTTAAATTAGCTAAAGATAAAGAAGTAGATAATCTTATAACTTTGAGAGATGACTTATGAAGAATTTGTAGAACTTCTCATTTCTAATAAAAAAATCCAGATGATGAATTAGATTCTTTTTAATGTTTGGAACTTAAAAAGTTTCTTCACTAGTTTTCTAATAACAAGTAATTTTCTTGCGACATTACCAATGTGTTTCCTCAAGCAAATGTCTCTACTTTTCTTCCATAAGAGAAAGCCACACTGTACTGTTTATTGCGTGATATTGTTCAAAATAAAACCTTCAAGTAATTAAGAATACTATATCAAATTTTATGAAGTAACTTCTTAGAACTAAACAAGATGATGTTTTAACACTAAAATTTGCTGCTGAAGATAAATGAAGAGAATGAATTCAGATTCAAAGATCGGTATATCTGAGGATAACATAAGAATTCAAATAACAAAGCACTAAGGACATAGAGTTTACAAATGCACTGCTATACACAGCTTTTTTGAGCTCACCTTTAACAAAAAATCAGAATGCAGTATATTGTTGTGGAAAACGGCTGAAGAGATAAAGAAATGTGACTACAGCTTCTTCAACTGGAACAATTATTCAAATGTTTTTATTTGGCTACCAGAGACTTTTGTCTGTGAGTATTCGAAGTACAAAGAATAATAATAATTAATTTTCAATATGAAAAGTTATTAAATGCATAAACACGCTTACCTACTCTTAAAAAGAAGTTATTATAAGAATTTTCATTTATATCAGCTAGTTTATCCTTAAATGCAAAAACCATTTCAGCTAATATACTCATGTATTCAACTGCTGATGATGGATCATTTTCCTATAAAATATTAAGAGCAGTTAAAAAAATGAAAATAAAAGGTTTTAAATAATAACATAGATCAATTACTCAATTTATTTGGTATCTGTGATTCTTAAATTGGTATTTACTGTAACTAATGTGGGGTCATGGTCAATCCAGACTTTTTCTGAAAGGTCATGTTTTCATTAAATTGTGTGAAAAATCTATTCATAATTTTGTGAATCTCAAATAAACTGTTAAATTAGGTTTTTTCAGTCATGGTCTTGTTTTTGTCAACTTATAAAACTAGGGTCATATTCTTGATATTGTGGAGAAAAAAATCGTTAATCAAGTATTGCTGAAATTTTAAATAAAAACAAAATGCTACCCAACACTGTAAACTTTAAACAGAGAAACACCTCTAGAGGTACAGCCAAGGGTAATTTAGTGTTAAAACCCCTGCCAGAAATTATTACCAAAAAAAAAACAATAATAAATAAATAAACTAATTGCAGATGAATCACAGAAACATTTTTGCAGCTGTTCCAAAAAATAGAGCTTATTGCTTGAATCTTGATTCATCAAGTGGCTACAGTATACCACCAATGGACAATTACAGCATAACATAAATTTTTTTATTTTCATACCTAGCTTATTGGAAATTCTCTCCTGAAATCGAAAATCTGATTGTTTTTTTCGGCAAATGTTAATTTATTTAGTTATTAAAAATTTAAATTGACCCAAAAGTCCTCCGTAATCAAAAACGATCCCTGATTGGTTATGACGTCACATGTGCTGAATGGGAACGTGCCGTCTCCATCCGCTAGGGCTATTTCAATGCTCTTTTAGTTTTGATATCACGTATATCGTATGAACATCCTTTGTAAATTATTAGTAAAAATTTTGCGAATTAAATTTACGGTTTTGAGAGTGTGTGCAAAATGAAAGAAAGATTTTAAAACTTCAAACGTTGCTATTTATCACTAAAATATCTGAAGAAATAATTATGCAGCTCTTTATAGTGAATCAGCATTTCTTTTCGGCTGAAATCAGTGGTGTTAAAGCTCATAGAAAATAATATTTTATTCCACTTACCTTTAAATTAAAATAATGCTCCATTACAGCCTAATTACTTAATTAAAATAGGTCGCAGATTGGATAGAAATAGTATACATTTAGATATAGGATGTATGATTTTATAATTCGCTATTGTATTAAAATAAATCAGTATTTTCATAAATTTAGTCCATTGAAAAAATTCAGTCCATCATCGTTACAATCTATGTGCTAATGTTTAAGAATTCAAATAAAGTAATTTAATGTTGCCTCTTATATTATTTTATCTATTACTGGAGTTGAAGGATTTTCTTTTTAAGTAAATATTTACTAATGCAGTTTATGTCATTTTATTTTTTACTATGTATTAAATATTTAAATACACATTAACGCTTATATTTATTATTCCTTGCATAAATAGGAATTTTGTTACAGTTAGAAATTATTTTTATTTTTAAACTTTTCAAATTTTAATTCCTTTTTCTGCAATATAGAATTAACAAAGTATGGTTATTGGTCTTTTCTCTCCTTATTTTTGCAAACTATTTGTGAGTGCTTGCAATGAAGAATTCTAAAGTAATAAAATTAATACATTATACAATGTTAATTAAAAAATTTAATTAAAATAGTTGAAAAAAATCTCAGGTTAAAATCAACACTTTTAAGAATTTAGTCCATTGAAATATATCTGACCATCATCATCACCATAATCTAGTTATACTTAAAATTTCACTTAATTTCTCATTTGTCCACATCTAAATAATTCATTTATTTACAAAATGTCAGCGAATATCATTAAGCTAGAAGTTTTTGTTTCACTAAACCTAAAGAACGATAATAAAAAATTAGGTTATGCAAAATGGAAAGAAATTCTATATATATAATGCACACTCTTTATTATTTATTAAATAATTAAAAAATAAACAGTAATGTTGATATTTTTTCTCAATATTTTTATTCTTTGAGTAAATAGGAACTTTGTTATGGTGAAAAATTATTTTCACATGCATTATAAAATTAAACTTTAAATTTTTTTTGTTGGAAGAGTGAATTTAAAGTTTTGCTGGGATCACAAGTTTTTTAAAAGGCCACTGCTATTTTGAAATCTAAAACTATTTATTCCACATGAAAAAATTGATCCAACATTTCTTTCACTTAAGATGAAAATAAATCTTCGAAATGAATTTGAAGTATATATTAAAATTAAGATTAATATGGTTTAAAAAATGAAAAGAAAAAAAAAAAAACGAAGTTATTTTGTATTTATAACGCATCATTTAATAAGCAATAGCACACACTTTTTTTATTGAATTAAAAAATCTTACATATTCAGAGCAAGAAAATTTCTTCAACTATTAACAATGTTTCAGTGGGTACCATAAAAATTTAACATTATAAAAATATGTTATATTAAACCCACAACTTTATTAAGCGATATTAGGGCGCAATTTTTTATAAAGATAGTTATTGACCATCTAAAATAGTTGGATTTAATTACGAAAATTCAAACGAAAACAAGAACGTATTGGCTTTCACAGTACAGTAATTGTAAGTGAACAGCAGATGGACACGTGTGACGTCAGTTTGTGAATAATCACGAGACTCCCCGTTTCAGGTAAATAAGCGTTTACGAAAGTAAGCGTTTTTTGTTTCAAAATAACTAAATAAATAGCTTTCTTAGGAAAGTGATAAACTGTTTTCTGGGAGTTATGAGGGATTCTGAATGCATTAAAATTTTTTAAAAAATTGACTGTAATTGTCCATTAGGTGTCCATGATGATTTAAATGTATACAATTTTCGTATTTTCCGGAAATGCTAAGAGTGTTTTTTACAGAAACACAAAAGTTGTGAGATTGATAGTAAAATTAACATTTCTACTGATCTTGATTTACTTCTTATAGTGTAATTTGAAACACACACAGTTTTCTTACAAAATTTGTAAAGAATAAATAAAACATTTTCACTGCAACAAATTTAGTATTTTAATCGCCATACCTTGTACTGGCAATGAGCATTTTGAAAGCACTATTCCATCTTTATAGAACACAAATCATAACCGTTTTGACTATCAGCAACAGTACAAAACAGTAATTTAATTGATATGATTGAAAAAATAAAGACGTTAACAGAATTTTATATGACTAGACTCTACGTAAACAATATAGGAGTCTCAAGGTCATATGATTTCCCCAATTTTCCCCTTTCTATTACCATTTTTTCAACAAATCTTGCTCGCCCTTTTAGTAAAAAGTTGAAATTAACTGACATGTGGATAAAGTAAGATTTTCCAAACCATGGCAGCAGAGAAGGAGTAACAGTTATGTGATTGCTGACAGAAAAATATTATGTGAAAATTTTTAGAATTTTATGGTTAGATAATTTTGCTTTGAAATGGAAAAATTTTACCACAATGCGCAAATTTTTAGAACTAATTTCCTTTATACATAAAAGATTATTTCTGTACAATTAAATGAAAAGAGTAAAAAATAATACCCTATAACTTTTATACATAAAAGTAACATCCATAATATTCACTGGGAAAAAGTATTTTGTATACATATAAATATATATATATTTTCATCAATATAAAAAAAAAATGTATTAAAATGGGCAATGTTCCCACATTATCGTGGTGGTGTGGTTTGTGTGTGTTGTTGATCCCGAGAGCTATGCTGGCGGTAGCTTAGCTACTGGTAGGGTCACCCAAGCCGGACAGGTCGGAGGGGAGACACCAGACAAAGAGGAACACCCTAGTCCTCCAGGTTGGGGGTTTGGCGTGGGGCCAACTACCCCACACTGTAAAAAACTTCGAGTTCAGAAACCTCAACAATATGTGGAAACCGGCAGGACTCTACTCAAACGACTTGGAACGGAAAAGGACTTGAAAATTGGATCTTGGAATGTTCGCACCCTGTGTAAAGGAGGTGCCCTGAAAAACTTAATAGAAGTACTTGTCAACTATGATATTGATATCCTAGCAATCCACTAGATCAGATGGCTGGGACAAGCATTTTGGATAAGAAGGATTGCAGAGTTTAATATAGCTGCCAAGAAAAATCCCACCAGTTTGGTTTCGGATTCATCGTAAGCAAAAAACTAAGAAACTTGGTTACTGATTTTCAGGCCATAAGCATGAGGATCAGCAAAATCAGAATCAGGGGTAGACATTACAATATCATATTGATCTGTGCCCATGCACCAACAGAAGACAAAGACGAGGAAAAATACCTATTTTATGACCTACTTATGAAGTGTTACGATTCATGCCCTGTCCAGGATGTGAAGCTGGTTCTTGGAGACTTCAATGCTAAGGTTGGAAGAGAACAATTTATTAGATCCTATGCTTCTGCTGAAAGCCTACACCCTGAAACTAACAGAAACGGACAGAGACTTTTTGATTTTGCTGTCTCAGAGAATATGTTTATATCCAGTACAGCATTCCCACATAAGAAAATACACAAGTACACCTGGCGATCCCCAGACGGTCTAACCTTTAATCAAATAGACCATGTACTTGTAGATACAAGACATCGTAGCAATGTGTTAGATGTGAGAAGCTACAGAGGAGCAAAGTTAGACTTAGGTTATGTAAGAAATTTTACTCTAAGAAGGAAAACACCATTCTTAAACTAGACATCGCTAAATTAAATGATCCCAGCATCCTTAAAGAATTCAAGTGCAAACTGTCTAGATCCACTGAACTGGAAAAAGAAAATCCAAATAGCATCTTCGATTGGAACTCAGTTAAGGAAATCATTTTAAAATCAGCAAATGAAACCATTCCATGCTTAGAACGTAGGACCAGAAGAGAGTGGTTTGATGATGATTGCAGAAAAGCTACTGAAGAAAACATTAAAGGCTACAGACTGATGATACAAAAACATTATATCAGAAGTTATGAGGAAAAATACAGGAATCTGAGGAAAACAGAAAAGAAATTACATAAAAGAAAAGAGCATATCTAGAGGAATCTCTAAATCTCCTGGAAAGCTGGAATAACCAAAAAGAACGTAGGAGGTTCTATAAACTAGTAAATAATATGAGAAGAGAATTTAAGCCAAAATCTATCACCTGCAGAAATAGGGATGGAGAACTTGTGAGCGAGCGAACTTCATCACGTGCTTAAAGTTTGAAAAGGCTACTTTCAAGATTTGCTTGAAGCAAAAAATGAGACTCTGAACTTAGAGAACAGCCCTGAAGAACTGAAACAAGTTCAACACGTAGACATCCCCCACCATCTCTAGATGAGGTTGTACTAGCTATTAAAAAACTTCACAACAATAGGTCGGCTGGTCCTGACTTTATACCATCTGAGCTACTAAAAACTGATGAACCAGA
Organism: Parasteatoda tepidariorum; assembly: GCF_043381705.1. NCBI lineage: Eukaryota > Metazoa > Arthropoda > Arachnida > Araneae > Theridiidae > Parasteatoda > Parasteatoda tepidariorum. The sequence continues at coordinate 56,133,336 of NC_092215.1, read as the reverse complement.
GCTTCTTAACGCCATCTATAATATCATAGTTAAAACTTGGGATACGGAGAAATTGCCCATTGAATGGGAAGAAGGCTCCATTTGCACCATATTTAAGAAAGGAAACCAACTTGAATGTCGTAACTATAGGGGCATTACACTCCTCACGGCATATAAAATATTCTCTAACTTGCTTTCTGCAAGACTTCTCCCCTTTACCGACAAAATAATTGGAGACTACCAATGTGGTTTTAGATCACAAAGATCTACTATTGATCAAATTCACACTCTAAAACAAATTTTAGAAAAAACTATGGAATATAATATCAAAACTTTTCATTTATTTATAGACTTTAAAGCTGCTTACGACAGCATATGGAGAGATAAGCTACGGGAAACAATGGCCGAATTTGGGATCCCTACTAAACTTATCAACTTAACCAGAGCAATATAAGATGCACTAAGCAATATAAGATGCAGAGTTAAAATTCAAAATCAATTATTAGAACCATTTTCAACAGAGAGAGGCCTATGTCAAGGGGATTCCCTCGCCTGTCTACTCTTTAATCTAGCTCTGGAGAAATGTATCAGAGATAGTGGATTAGACCGAAAAGGCACCCTTTGGATCAGTTCAATTACTGGCATATGCCGATGACATCGATGTCATAGGAAGGTCAGAGAGAGCTGTGAGAGAGGCCTTTCTGGCTCTTGAAACTTCTGCCACAAATATGGGCCTTACCATCAATGAAGATAAAACAAAGTTTGTGGAATCTCCAGCCACAACTGTAAATTATGATCCGTTATTCAAAAATGGTTACACCTTTGAAAAGGTCAATGAATTCAAATACCTTGGAACAATGATCAATGACCAAAACAGCATAAAAACAGAAGTAGACAACAGAATTAAAATGGCAAACAAGTGCTTCTTTGGACTAAGAAAGCAATTAAAATCAAGCCTAATCAGTCGAAAAACTAAAATTAAAATTTATAAGACTCTTATTCTACCTGTACTGCTCTATGCAAGTGAAACATGGACACTAAATGCAGACACTCAGCATACTCTTGGTGTTTTTGAAAGGAAAATCCTTAGAAATATTTTTGGCCCAGTACAGGAAAGAGACTGTTGGCGAATCAGATACAACTTTGAATTATATAGACTCTATGGACCGCCACAGACAGTGCAGGTCATCCGAAGCAATAGATTAAGATGGCTTGGCCATATCTGGAGAGGTCCAGAAAATAATGTAGTCCAAATCGCCACCTGTAAAAATCCTTCGGGATCTCGGGCTAGAGGAAGACCTCCAACTAGATGGCTGGATGACACTGCTAAAGATCTAAAATTATTAAAAATAAACAGCTGGAAAAAAGTCGCCATGGACAGGAGGCATTGGAGGCTACGTGTGGTTGAGACAGCCAAGGCCTGTAAGGGGCTGTCGAGCTGAAGAAGAATGTTTTCTAGCTTTGTAAAAAGCACACATAACTTTAATACCCAAAAGTGACATTTATAAAATTCAACGGGAGAAAGAAAAAATATTTCATATGTATATTTTCATCAATATAAAATATGATATACATATTTATTTTATTATTATGGGCAATGTTCTCTGACGTTTTAAAAAAACTCACTTGTTCCTTTATTTTTCGCATGAAAAAACATAATTTCAAAAACTGTGAAACCCGTGGTAGTAATTGCCAAAAAGAAAAAAAAAGATCAAAAACAAAACCACATAGATTTATGACGAAATTTTTTCAATTCTCCAATGAAACTCCCCAAACTCTTCAGAAAGGAGCAACTCAAATATGTATTTAAAGATTCCGGTGCTGAAAAATGATATCAGGGGAATTTTAAAAACTGCAAAAATTAGTAGCAATAACTACCAACTGAATCTAAAAAACAATAAAATCAATGTGAAAAAAGTATATATACTCAAATGTACGATAGGAATTTCTCATATTACATGAAATATATCAGGTTCTTAAAATCAACAGCAGCAACTGCTGGAAACATGATCTGAACACTACATGGATTTTCAATATTTTCAAGCTTTACGTAAATGTGTGATTCAAATTTCATGCGTAATAATGCATGGGAAATACTGAGATTTTAAAAACAATTCTGAAATCAGTTGTTAAAACTGCAGGAAAGTCAGCCAATAAAACGGTGGAATCGTGGTGTAAAAAAGTGAATAAGCAAATTTGTGACTTGAATTTCGCGTGTTGGAATAATATTGTATGAAAAAAATCATTTTTTTTTAAAAGAAAAAAGTGCAAATTTGCAGCAATAACTGCAGAAAATAATCAAAACACTGTATGAGTTTATGATTATATAGATGCACATCGTGTATGTTACAAATTGATTACTCAAATGAGCGATTTAAATTTCATGTGCCATTTGAATTGCAAAATTCATGAGAATACTAATAGCAATAACAGCCAGAAAAATGTCCAAAACACAAGATAGGCTTACGACAGAATTGCCTGGAATCGAGCATAAAACAAATTATAGCTCAAATGCATGAATTAAAATTATAAATTATTACTACATATCTTTTAACAGAACAATTAAGAAACAATTTTTAACAATGTTTAATAACGAAACAATTTTTAATATAAAAGCCAATCATTAAAAAACTCACCACGTAAAAACCACAGTAAGAAACTAAAGCTTTTTTGCTCACTGGGAAAATCATGTTATGCTTAAATATTCTTAAAAAAACATACTAATTTGAATTTTAGTCAGAAAATATTCAATGCTTAAAAAAAATGCGACAAAATGTTCTCAAAACTTTTAATGTGATCTACTAAAGTGAAGTATAACTACTTACAATAATACGGAATTCGGGCATAAGTCCTATAGCTGCCATGTAAGTGCTTCCAACAGTTTTAATTTTGTCAATAGATTTGAACCTTTCATCATCTAAAAGCTAAAATTAAAATAATATTTTAAGTATTTTCTAAAAATGCTAGGTTGTTTTACACGTTAACAACAATTTTGTTAAGCACTTTTTTGCAATCATTTAAGGGTGTCCTTTTAAGCTCTTCCACCACAAGTGGTTATAATTACTAAAAAGTTATATTTTAAAGTGGTTAAAAATCTAATAAACCATTTTCAGAATTCTTTACTGTTGTACAACTTTTACTGTTGAATAATATTTTATTGAATTATATTTAATTATATTTAACAGTTTTTACAAAATTTAGGTATAAAAACTACCACAATTATAATTTATTTTTTTAAGAGAATTTAACATTAAATAACAGTCAGGCATACCATGGCAGTTTCAGGAAAAAAGCTGAACTTTGCACAGTAACAAAGAACTTCAGAAATAAGTTTCATAAATTACAAATTAAAATTGAATAAAAAAAATACAATTTAATAAAAAATACAATTTATAAAAATAAAATTTAAAATAATTCTATATTAAATAAGATATAAAGCAAATAATTTTTCAGTTAGCTGTTTCAAAATGCATTTTGTTAATGGACTCACTTAGGGAATCAATCATTATAATGAGTCCATCAGAAAATTTGATATTCTGTTTAAATTGCAAATTATTTTTTCAATTTAACATTTTTGATTAAAGTGTCATTAAATATGAATGCAACTAAGCAATTAAAAAATTCTGTGATCACTAAATTATTAATTGAACAAAAATAATTTTAAATAAACTGCACAAAGATTCAAATTTTTTCACATTCAATTCACATTTTTTGAAACAACTAATATTCATCATACAACATTTGATAAACTCCAGCTTCCAAAAATTAGTAAACTAGTATGAGATTCCTAATTCACTCTAATAAAATATCAGGATAGAAAATTTTTTATCGTTTTTTTCTTCTTAGTAATATTTTAAATTTCTCAAAATTTTGTAACAATAAATCAGGTAGAATAAATAAGATATGTGCCATGTCCGATCAATAATTTAAAATATCATTATCTTTGAATTATAATCTAGTTAAATTCATGTTAAACTATGCAATTTTAGCTCTTTGGAAAGAAAAGTTTGACAATTTTTTAATAGTTCACACTTGAACAGTTTTTTAGAAATAATAAATATAAAATGTTTCCAAAATGTCAAATATGTATGCTTTGCAAAGCCATTATTTAAAATGAAATAAAAATACTAAAAATCAAAAATCAGTTTTTGGGTAGGAAAAAAAAATGTTCCGTAAGTACCGCAATTAATATATATATTTTAGAATCCTAGTTAAAAAGACGTAAAAAGGCAAAGTTTATAAGCAAGGAAGAAACACAAATGATAATAAAATCTGCCCAATCACTAGTGAAGAAGGCAGAATGAAAAATCTAAGAACAGTTTGATTCTCTGATGAAACTTGGAGGTATTATTAAGACTCTTACAATTTTCTTTTGGCAAACAAACATGTTTTCATATTTTCAGTTCCGCTTTCTTTAGAAGTGATTCATGTGATTTATATATTTTCTTTGTTCAATAGCAAAGGGATACATACTTTTTTTACTTCAACTTTTACAGGATTCTCAAAATATATATATTAAGAGGGGTCATTAGGGAAACACCCTGCTAAAGTTAATTTACACTACAAAGTGAATTTTTCTTGACTAATGTACGAAACATACATTTACATAATTATTATACATTTTAGAAATGAGAAATAAGTTAAAACAATACTTCATCAAAGTCTGCAATTATTTCATTCAGCAAACGCAAGCATTCCATTCCTTGATTATTTCCATCAAGTTCCATGTAAAATTCATGGAAATTCGGAATTGAAGCAAATACAACTCCTACTTTAGAGTAGCTTTGATTGTAGAGATCCTGAAAAAATATTAAAAATTGTTTCACAACACACATCAAATTCCCAAAATTTTTATGTGCCTTACATTATGTGACATTTAGTCTACATAATAGAATGAAACTTTTGCATGAAAAATATCTTTGAATTCATATTATTAAAATTATATAAATCTAAATAATATTTATTTGTTGGAAAAAATGTCATTATACTACAAATGGTATCAATACTTTTCATGAGTATTATTGTCTTGAGTTTTTTTTAGCAGAAGCTTGCCCTTCAACTAAGGCTTAATTGGAGAGATGACAGCTTGCTCCAGTTCGTGAGAAAAGTTCTTCTATTGGAGGCAAAATATATGTTTGAATAAAAGATTTGGACAATTAGTTGGACTTTTGACTAGTTAAATGACTTTGACTTCAAATTGTTTCATAAGTTATTTTTTATTTATTTAATTTTTTCTTCAAAAATGTTAAGTGAAAACTTATAGCATTTTTATTCTTTTACTCACGTCGAGTTCTAGTAAGTAAAATTGCGATAAAAACTATAGAATATTTCTAATATATCTAAAAAATTTTTCAACCTTTTTATTAATAAGGCATTACACTCTTTGCAAAGAATTTCAACTAGGCCCTCAGCTGATCTGAGCTTCGGGAAAATAGTTTCTTTCCTACTCACTTTGAGTCCGGCCTTGACATTTATAAATTGGATTCTATTTTAAAATTAAAATGCCAATTAAGAAAAGGAATTTTTAAAGATAGTTATACAAACCATATTGTTCTTGAACTGATTGTCTAGAAAATGAGTGGCAACATGAGCAGGAAGCAAATTGAACAGTATTCTTCTATTACTATTCTGTAATTCATGCATTTCATGTTTCTCTTCATTAGCCTACAAAGGAAGAAACATTTCTCAGTTTCCAATCTTATCTGTATTAAGATAATTTAGGTTTATATTACTCTAAAATGACGTTTGAAAATATTAACTAAAATGAGAAACGCTTTATTTTATCTCATATAGGCTCCTACTTCATAATTTTTTTCAAATTTTTCTCTTTTTTTGTGGCTTATTATTGCATTGCCTTAAAGTGTACTTCTAAGGAATTGAGCAGTTTTTATTGTGATACAGAATTATAACAATTTCTATTTGATACCAAATAATAATTTTTATGATCATGATCCAAATCTTTAATATAATGATTTTTTTTAACTATTTCCATTTGAAAGCTGAATGTACAGGGTGATTATAAAATGACTCTGCCAACATATGACCCTCTGGAGAGCATACCATTTGAGTGAATGGAATAAAATTTTGTACATAGGTATTATGACCTGCAGAATAATGTTAAGATCAATTGCATAGAGCTTAAAAATTCCATGTTCCAAAATCTATTAGCCATGTAATATAATTTATAAAGTGAATAAACGGCAAAAAATTTAGCTCCATAGGTCAATTATTTCTCAAGTTATGGCTTTTTAAAAATGTAAAAACTGCAAAAATGTTTTTTCTTTCTTCAAAATTTTGAAATTGCAAACAGGGAAATAAATGGTTACAAAATCTGAAACTTAGTATTTTTCATGTTAGAAGCGGGTTTGATAAATATGTAAAAAATAACTGAAATCTAAATTGTAAACATAAATTTCTTTATTGGTTGATCTAATATGGTATTTCATACCCTAAATCCACTAATTTGATATTGATTACTCAAAATACTTATCAAGTGAAGAAATAGAACAAAAGAATCCAAGCATTTAAAAATAATCAAAAAATGGTATTTTTATTCACTAAATTATTTCATTTCAGTGATGTAAGGACAGCACTCATAAAAATAGTCATATTAAATTATTGAATATTTAAATGACTAGATTATTACATTAGACCATGATAACCACATTAAAACCAATAAATTTCCTTGGAGTTTGGGGAAATTGAGCCAATTAAAAAATTTACAATATATTTACTAAAGAACAAAGAGGTTATTTTACTTTTTTAAATTAAATTAAGATTACAAATCATAAGTACATTAAAAATTTGCTATCCAAATATAAATATTTATATTACAATGGATGGCGAAGAAATGATTCTCTGAGATAATGAAGATAACATAATAGCTTTCTGTGCAAACATTAAATTGGTTTTTTAAAATACCATTGGTTGTAATATTTGGTTGATGGATGACATCAATTGCACTAATCAACGGACATTAATAGTCAAAATGTTTTGTTTACATTTAGAGTTTTTATTTACTTCTGTTCAGATGAACATGCAGTCGGCCACCAGGGAGCAGGGTTATTGAATGAGATGTGTGACATTGTAAATAATTACTAATTTTGGGTAGATTCCAATATCCTTGGTTCTTTTAGGTAAATATTATAAATGAAATAATTTTACTATCTCTGTTTGCCTTTGCAAAATATGAATGAGTGGTTTTAAAATACTGTAGGTCTTGATTATTTGTAGCTACTTCAGATAAGCAAAATATTTAGAATAAGGAGTTAACATTGTTTGTTTTATAATTAATTTTCATTAAATGAATTTTGAACTGTTTTTCATAACAGTGCTTTACAGAAATAGAGGTACAGTAGGGAACCGATTATCCGGAACGATCGGGACCATTGCTATTCCGGATAACTGATTTTTCCGGTTTTCTGAATCGCTACAAAAAGCCGTTTTTTCTATTGTTAAAGTAGGCTTTCGAACTATNATGAAGTAATACACTAATGATTATTTCCAAAATGATTCTAAGGTAAACATCTTTCGAAAAAGAAAGAAAAATACTAAATTCTTATGAGGAAAAAAAATTTATTTTTTAAAAAATGGTTGGAAAATTTATCGAATTTCGTTCTGGTTTTCCGGTTTTCCGGTTTTCTGATTTCCGGATAACGGGTTCTGTACTGTATTTTGTTACAAAAAAGAGTGATGATTAAAATGTCATTTTGAAATTCTTTCGTACTGTTGACCCAAATGAGTAGTACTCCTTTGTCCCTTTTTTTCATCAAATCATTTTCATTAAACTTTTATTAATAATTTTCTATTAAACAAAGCAGTATGTGATTCTGACTTGTATTGTGTAATTATAATATCATCTACTTATCTTAACACACTTTGTAATCATTTTTTTAAATTCCTTTCACACTATGATATTACATTTTTCTTGCAAAGGTAAGATAACATGCTGCCTTTTAGCAGAAGTAAAAATGATTGTGGTGAAACTAAAATAAAATTGTAATAATGAAAAGGTTGATAAAACAACTAAAAGTACAGTTTTAATATTTCTTTGGCAAAATCAAAGCAATCACCTTCAATAACAAACAAAGCATTTAACTATTACTTGCATGAAATGATCAATTTTCAGAAGCTATGCAATCTAAAAAGAAATTGAAAAGAAAAAAACACTAAGAGACTATTTAAAAAAAAAAAACACTTCAGAATATACTTTAGTTAACAGAGTACAATAAAAGGGGTTAAAATAATCAATGATATAAAAATATCTTTGGTAAATAAAATTTAATGCTGAAAAAATATTAATTGTGGCTTAACATCATCATTTCCAACATGTTAAGTACTTATTGCTTACTTAAATATGTAACTTTTAAGTACCTGTAAATTCCAAAGAAAATCTAATCTTGCAGTCCATTCCACTTGTCTTCCATGGATAAAAACAGCAATTAAAAAATGGATTATCACAACAAGCCCAATAAGTTGTTCAGGCACAATAGACCTGTGAGAAAAGAACACAGATTAAATAAGAGCATATATGGTATAAGTTTCAGTTTCATAAAAAGCCAGGATGACAAGTTTTACGAAAGTGGAAAAAAAACGTCCTGGAAAAATTAAGTTTCTTCCAACTGAAGAGGAAGAAATTATTTTTTAAAAAAGAAATATCGAATATCAGACATGTAAGTAGGAAAAGAACAAAAGATTCTGAAAATACTTATCAAATCAAATCATGATAAAATAAATATAAAAAAAAGTCTGCAAAATTATTTTGCGTCAACAAAAACTTTTAAATTATTTGCATACGTATTTTTTTTTGTTGCTATATGTGTACCTTCAACAAACTGTCAAGCTTTATAGATAAATCATGATTAAAGGAATAAAATAATAATAAAGTAAAATAATGTAGAAATATTAGGAAGTATTAGTTAGAAAATATAATTAGGAAATATAAGTTTAGAAAGTCTGAAATTATGCTAAAAGTTAAAAGAATCTCATATCTGAAACATTAAAACATTTTTTTTAAACTGTATATAATTGCCAAGTTTAATTCGTATTATTTTCAATGCTATTTAGTAAATCATTAAGTATGTGAAAACAAAAAACAACAGTTGGGAATGAAAATTAATTTAATATTTTTCTAAACAAATCAGGACCGTCTTAATAGCAATGCAGGGCCCCCGGGCAAAAAAATATTTTGGACCCCTATAACATATCATAATGTTTAAAAACGAACTAAAAAAGTTCCCATATATGAAATAAATCATTGTTAAGATATTATACAGTAATTTTAACAAATTTAAACACATTTTGATTACCCTAAAAACTCAAAATAAAAGCATTTTTTATCTATGTATAATTTGAAAAAAAATTTGATATGCTATCCAGTTGGAATCCTCAAATAATAAAATAATTTTCAAAATCGTGGAAGTTATTTTGTCAAACTAAACAGTTATCAAAACATCTTTTGATGTCCCAGTATCTAAAATTTTCATTGGAATGTAGAAAAATTGATTTCGGTTGCCTTTTTTAAGTTTTCTTGATGATAAACTATTCAAATCACTGGTGTTTGCATGATAATCAATGACTATTTGTAGAAAAAAAATGCACACTTTATATAATAGAATATATTTATTTTAAAAAATATATAAGGCAATGTTGTTTATTCTTTAAACACAATTTATAAAAAGTAAGATTCTCAAGGACCTTCAATGTTCAATGCTTTTGTAAAGGAGTATAATAAAACCTAGTTTCATAATAAAAAAAACTAGTGATTTTTCGTAATCAAATTTTATAAATGTCGCTATTTGTATAAAGGGCTTATAAAGGCACAAAAGAAATTGAAACCTTAGGAACATAGGTACATTGGATAGTTTCTTGTTTCAGAAACAATATCAATTTCAAAAAATCATACACAAGGAATTAATTAAACTTAAATTATACATATTTTACTATCAATATTTTAAATCTTAAACTCAACAGTAAATGAGTAATAATTTGAAAATATTGGCACCTTTTTTCAAGAAGCATAAAGATATAAAAAGCAGCTATCACCATCTTGGAAGGTTGCAGTGACAATTTCCAAAAATAGGAGATATTTCCTAAACATTTATAGTTTAGAGTGTAAAATACACATGTACAATATTTAACAAAGTTCATCATTTACCCTGAAGACGATATTTTAAGTTATGAAATAAGACACAGAAACGAACTTTCCCTGAATAAACATACCTTTTTAAAGACGGATTCGGATTTCTGACCCCCAAAATAAAGGGGGGGTAGCCGCAATCTGGGAAATATGGTCCCAATAGTTTGGTGAGGAGAGCAATCCAAAGTTTGGACCCTTAATGTTAATTTTACCTTTTTGCGTATTTGACTATATCTCAAGAACTTTTAAATCAAATTGAAAAATTTTTGCACGCAATTATAAAATTCGTTTATTCACAGATAATTCCATTCAAAAAATAACTTTTATTAAACATTTATTATTTTTTATTATTTTATTTAACAATGGTCGAAATTTTTTTAAATTGTAAGGTATACAATTTCTTGCATCATTTTAAAGTATATAATTTTACACTGCAAAATACAAAATTCAGGCAAAATCGGTAGAATAGTGCCTGAGAAATTGAACTTTAAAAAGTCAGATTTCTCATAAATTTGATTTCTCATAAATTAGACCGATGTCGCACAAATTTTGTATTTTGCCATGTAAAATTATTTACTTTAAAAGATGAAAAAAAAATTGAATTGAAAATTTGTTGACTTTTAATTCAAAATATTTCCGACTATTATTAATATAAATGATACATATTTACATACATTGTTACATAATTCTTACATTGGTACATATTATTACATTGATACATAAGTTAATTTTTGTGTGGAATTATCGTTGGACAAACAAATTTTAAAATTGTGTGCAAAAACTTTTCAATTCGCTTAAAAAGTTCTCGAGATATGGCGAAATATGCAAAAAGTAAAATTAGCATTAAGGGGTCCAAACTTTAGATCGCTCTCCTGACCAAACTTTGGTGACCATATTTTCCCTTGTACATAACTATTTTACTTTTATTTTTTTAAAGTAAAGAAAGAAATCAATCTTTTAAGATACAGATGAGTACTTACCCTACTCTTTCATCATAACAATAGAATATTTGGAATTTTACAAATTGTATGGCAACAATAAAAATCAGTGTCATAGGAACAAGCAATAATCCTTTTATCACAATGGGCACTCTAAGAAAAACAACCACTGATAAGAAAGTAAGAATGCAAGTAAGAATGATGTAATGAGGCAGTGGACAATAATAGTGATCATGAAGGAAGGACGTTTGAGTGGATTTCGATGATGGAGTGCACTTTGGCTCTTTTATGCAGGAAAACTGAAAAGAAATATTATTAATTTTATGGTTATATGCCTTCCATAAGACCATAATTTTCCTTGTTTTCTCATTTGCTTCATTTTTGCACCCATAATGTAGATAGACTGTTAATTGATGTTTTTCAAATTTAATAAAGTAACTAAATAAATTAAGTATAAGAAATCCATAAACTGGAAAATAGGAATTAGTTTTGAATCTTTAAACTTTGATTTTTTTCATTAATCATGTTACCTAATTCGATTGTCACCATTTTGATGATAAATCAAAATTAAAATAATATTAAATATATTTATAATAATAATCTATATATATCAACAGAAACAGCATATATCAGATAAACGGCATCATTAATCAATAATCTCCTAGAGTGCCGATATGGGAGGTCACTATGATGTCACAAAGAGTTACTGTTCAGCAAGTTGTGTCTGGCCATTTGGCATTTTTATGAAATTTCATTTTATCTCCTCTATTTAGAAAGCACAGATGAAATTAGTCAACATTACACTTTCATAAAATTTTACACTCCATTATACTTTTATATTTATATTACACTTTATATTACTCTATTTCTGATTGCTAACTAACTAAAAGTAAAGCAAAAAAGTTGTACTTTATTCTTTAACAGTGTTTCGACGCAACATTGTCAAATATTTTCTATAATTTTTTTTTTTAAAAATGGATTATTTTACGGAGTGAGCTTGATTTCCAAAATATTCTATTTCTATCTGGTATTAAACGAGATTTGCTGATCATCAAATTATTTGGTATTCGGGTTGTGGGTTAGTCAAAAATTTTCTTCATCTTAGCTGTAAATTAATTTATTTATTGACTAGAATAACTAAGTATAAAATCATTAAATCAGCAATACATTGGTGGAAAAAATAAACATATTTTGAAAATATGAGCAACAAAACAATTTTATTTTTTATTATAGCAAATGAATTACATTCCTATATATACATTATTCTACGAAGACCACAGAATTTTACTTTTTCAAATCTGACAAATAAATGTAACTAAAAATATTTCAATAAACTTAGATTGCAATTAATTTAGATTCGGCCAGGTTTGCTGAATTAAATAACACATTGCTCATTTTGGGAATAATAAATGAATGAAATTTTTAAAAGTTCTATTGATTTTAATACATAAAAATTATTTCATTTTGGTCATGACAAATATATTTTCTTAGCTGTCAATGAAATTGGTTTTATTATAGATTAGACTTTTAAAAACACGCATCTTTGTTGACATTATATTAGAATATTTATACTTAGTTCTTAGCTGACAACACTTGTACTTTTTTTTTTTTTTAACAAGTATAGCGATGTGTGTGTGGTTAGCTTAATAAATTTATAATAAATTAACACTTTCATAAAAAGAATTTCATTAAACAAAATACACAACACTACACAAAGATAATAGGAAAAAAAAAAGAAATTAATATAAGGAATGAAATAAATTTTTTTTATTTAAATCTCAGGGAAAAGGGGAAAAAATGTCATATGTATGCTTTAGCCCCGGAACTCAAACTAACAACACTCAGAAAAGTTCCTCCGGCAACCAACAGGGCAACGCTACTGAGACCCCAGTCGATTAAAGGCTGGTTAGTTACAAAAATGTTTTCTAATGGTAATAAAATAAAAATTGAAGCAATAACAGTGAGCAGAAATTTCTTAAAATTAATCAGCTCCTAAAATTACATAAATTATTATCAAATAGTTTATATATGTTCAAATTAACTAGGTATATAGATGATTAAGAACATTTTAAATCAAATTTATTAAATAAAAAATAAAATATTGAAGCATAAATCTTGATACCACGTTAAATATGGAAAGGAAATCTTTCAGCTGAAATCGGAAAAGTTGGCAACTTGGTTATTATACTTATATTTACTGTAGTTAACATTTCTTTAGAACCATTTCTCAGGCTTCTTTATTATATTAAAGGATTATTACAAAATTTATTTTAAATCCACTTTAGTAAACAATAATAACTTTTGTGTTGAGACTCCATGAGAACTGAAGTTCAAAGTGAAAAAAAAACACGTTTCAAGGTGAGGAAAAGATTCTTCAATGAGAATAAAAAACTATAAAACCCAATCATGCTTTATTATGGAGACTTTAATCCGAAATGTCGCGATCTGTCTAAAATTTGCTTCTGCATTGGAAGCAAACAATCAGTCATCTTTGCGATTTTAACACTCATTCCCTCTTCTTACTATTGATATAATAGATGGAAAAAATTAATTTTTGGCACATTTAAAATTGAACAAAAAAAAACTTATTTTATTTTTACTTACCACATTTATTTGAGCCACAATGTATATAAACGTAATAGTAAGAACAATCGATGCCATGCGCATGGAAAATGATTGGTTAATATTCCAAAGAATGAACTGCAAAAATATAAGAATATTTTGAGAAATTAAAAACAAAATAAATGTTATTCAGAATACATGGAAGAAATTAAAATATTTTATTTTTAGTTGATTTCAGGGAAAATTTTTGAATTTTTTCTCCTAGTCAATCATATGAGCTTGTGATTGACCTGTAATCTGCGGATGTACAAGGTAACAAAAAGCTTGTGGAGATATGAGGATTATAACACCCTCCTATTGAGTTTAAAAAAATCTAAAACTTTCAGAGGTAATTTTTAATGAAAAAAAATCATAGTTCATATGTTCTGTTGTAGTTTTTAGATATACTTATTTACTATTATCTGGAGTTATAATGCATTTTCATAAATTATTTCCTTATAGAAGGATATCCCTTTAGAAAAATGTGATCATTTTTATAAACTGTAATACATTTGAAATGTAAAAAGATTCCCAATCAGTTTTCGATATTTTCCAAAATTTCTTTGGTACAATGCCTTAGCAGTAATTAAATATAGGCATTTGTTGCTCTGTTTCAAATAAAAAATTATCTTTAATTTTAAAATCACTCTTCCTTTAATTTTTGCGTGTTTGTTGAGTTCGAAAACCGAATGCTCCATTTGTCAGTTTTAGTTCATTGATCTACTAAATCTTTAGTAATAAATTAAATTTAAATCCTTTTCTATAAACCATATACAGTAAACTTCCACCATGCATATGATTCAGTCACTTCAAATTTTCATTTAGTTCATAACCTAAATTTTTAATATTTGAAACTTAAAATTCATATCTATAAAAACAAAAGCAAATTCAAATGGAAATAGAAAGTTTCATGTTTATAAGCGGTGAACAGTTATTTAATACGTTGGTGTCTGATTGATTGTTCACAGACACATACTCATGAGTGAAGTGGTTCGGCAAAGCGCAGCTGATATCTCGAGGAAAAGTTTGCTTTCTGCTTCGGGAGGCAGAAGCAGAGATATGTGAACGCCACTTTTGCTCTCAAACATGCATTTGAGAAACTGGCCTCCAAACAGAAAACAGCTCCAAGTGTAATGAAAAATTTTGATACAGAAATTTTTGTATTTTATAGAATTTGAAGTGCTGAAATTGAATGTGCTATTATTTCAAGGATATTTAATTAATTTTCACGCTATTCCAAAAAACATCTATGCTGCATAGCAGAAATAAAAATCTTACAGTCACCTGACTGATGGCACAATTTAAAAGTATTCAAAACCATTTCATAAGATAGTTACTTCAAAAATTATGGTTAAAATGATTTGTTTTATAGACATTTTGCATACTATTTTGAAATCGTTCAATTTTTTAGTGTACTTTTGGCTAAAAAAGTTTTTTTTTCATGTTTTTAAATTCACATTAAATTTTTTCAAAACAAGCAGTGCAATTAATGATAATGATTGCATTTATAAAAACTTGTCTAGAAATTTAGCAACAATTAACAGAATAGAAAAAAATAAAATTTATAAATTTTTTAAATTATCTAAATGTTTTCAATGTATCTAGGTTACCTAAAGCATATTTTTTCATATCTCTAGACATTCTTATCGAGAGCTAGTAAAACAATAGCAAATTAACTCAAATAACAAACACTTTTTTTAAATTGACTATATTTGAATGACTGATTTCCTTAAAGAATTAGCGCCAATTTTGTCAGAAAACAACCATGACAACTAGAGAAATACTGACAAAATTAAAGAGAGATTTTTACTAAGAAGACATCATTACTGCTCATATCCAATGTGCACAGAGAACAAATAAAAATTAGACAAAGGGAGAGAAATAAACTATGAAGAATAATTCTGGCCCTCATAGCATTTTAACCATTAATTTTATAGTTATAAAGCACTTCTTTTTTTCATTCAGACACTGAGCCCTGAAGATGGCTGCAATCTTTATTCTTTTGTTAAATCGAAATCTTTTATTAATCTAGTATTAGCACAAAATCTTTCTGCGAATAGCACTGAAGTGTCTTAAAATACCTATAACATTTTTAGCAACTAGAAATCCATAAAAATGTTATTGTTTAATATCAACAATTAAACTTAGTGCCAATTCCATGTAAGTTAAGGATTAACTACTAAAAAATGATTTGACAATTTTGAAGTGATATATGAGTATCTACTTATAAAAACATTGAGATGAACTGCACACATGGGATTGGAGTAGACTTCAACAAAGACAGTTTTTAACAGGGCTCGAAAAAACTCAGAAATTTTACCCGCCCCCAAGGACGGCTCGTCCAACTATGTACCCATCCTCCTTTGAAACTAACCCGTAGCTTCTAAATAAATAAAAATATAATTTTCTCTTATTTATTATAAACATTTATATAAATTGCACAATGATTTAGTAGTTACTAGGATTACAAATACTAGGATTACATTATACAGTATTAAAATAATTACTAGGTTACTAATAGTAGCCTAGTATTTCTGTTATGAAATATTGCATTTCTTTTATGAAATAATTTAAATGACAAAGGTCAAGTTATCTGGAATGTCAATNGAAAAATTTTCTTTATCTACTCCTTCAAGAAAGATTGTAAGATAACAAAAATTGAAAATGTATCATGAACATTTCTTAACGATGTTATGTATCTTAAATTTTAATGACACCCATTCTTGAGAAAAATTTTCTTTATCTACTCCTTCAAGAAAGATTGTAAGATAACAAAAATTGAAAATGTATCATGAACATTTCTTAACGATGTTATGTATCTTAAATTTTAATGACACCCATTCTTGAGAAAAATTTTCTTTATCTACTCCTTCAAGAAAGATTGTAAGATAACAAAAATTGAAAATGTATCATGAACATTTCTTAACGATGTTATGTATCTTAAATTTTAATGACACCCATTCTTGAGAAAAATTTTCTTTATCTACTCCTTCAAGAAAGATTGTAAGATAACAAAAATTGAAAATGTATCATGAACATTTCTTAACGATGTTATGTATCTTAAATTTTAATGACACCCATTCTTGAGAAAAATTTTCTTTATCTACTCCTTCAAGAAAGATTGTAAGATAACAAAAATTGAAAATGTATCATGAACATTTCTTAACGATGTTATGTATCTTAAATTTTAATGACACCCATTCTTGAGAAAAATTTTCTTTATCTACTCCTTCAAGAAAGATTGTAAGATAACAAAAATTGAAAATGTATCATGAACATTAACGGAAAAATGGCCGTCCGTGCCGACGTCGGATTCGAGAAATTGGTTGTCCGCTGGGAATTTTTGACCGCTGAGGACATGCGGACGGGCGGTTTTTCGAGCCCTGGTTTTTAAGAAAATTTTTTTCTTTTAAAAACTCTGTTTCGATCTGGAATGTGAAGGGGAATATAAAAGGATATATTTACCTTCATTTTCGCTCCCAAGGACAAAGCTATCAAGAGAACAATCCAACAACAAGCAAAGATGAAAGCTATCACCATTAGAAATGATCTAAAATAGAAAGAAAAAAAATACCAATAAAAATATAAGGAGAATTGTAGTAATTGGTGTTTGCTTTGTAACAATTTTATGAAAATTTTTTTCTTTTAGAATTTTTCTACCAAAACTAATTATTACATATTTTTGAGATAATTAGAGAGGTTTTAAATTTTCAAGTAGTTGAACAATCATGGTTTTCTACAAAGATTGGTAATTAACATACATACAAGAACATACAGGGTGCTGTGTGGAAATGCTATAACTCTCTGCTTTTCAAAATTTTGTAAATTTGACACTGTAATTTTTGAAGACTTCAAACATTTGCAAAAATGATGGTGTATGACAATTTTTATTAGTTTTTATCTTTAAGATCTTATTTTTAAAAACATCACCACAAACACTTAAAAGTTTTTAAATATGAACTTAAAAAATGTAATTTTTGATATCATGATTATTTTAATGATTCTTTTTCAACTGTGTAGATTCAAATAGATAATAATTATGAAGGAAACTTTTAATAGGTAGTTCAGAAGATATTATTTTCCAAATTAGAACAAACTTTTTGTTTACATAAAATTGCTAAGATTTACAAACATAATTTATAATACTTTATACTGTTTGCGTACTGAGTGTTCTATAACTTACAATTTAAAAAAAATAATTTAACACAAAAGAAGATAGTAATGTATGGTTTGATACTTTCAGTTTATGAAGCCAAATATTCATTTTCAACAAGTTTCAAAATTTGTCAATGAGATTGGCACCATTGACTAGAAAACTGTAGAGCTATTCTACGCTGCATATAAAAGTGAAACAATTAGAAAAGCATTTTTTTAAATTTTGCTCCCAGATTGAGTCACATTGTTTTGGTGGATACTTTTAAAACAATGTTTTTACATTTTTCTCAGTGCCATCTATTGGCAAACTTCATAACAAAATTTAAGACACGAATAGAAAAAAAAAATTCTTTATTCAGAATGCAGTAAACAATACATTTTTATCACTTTCCATTTTTCTATTATTGATTTCTTATTTCATTGGTCATTTTTGACATATCTAGTATAAAAAAAAATGAAAATGATATTATAGAAAAAATTCTATATTGTTTCATAAGTGTTTTCTTTTTAAAAAAACTCCTTGTGCAATACAAATTATAACACAAAACTTAAAATAATAAGATAACATGATAAGATATAAGATTTTCACAAATGGTTCATTCCATTTGAAAAGGACCAATAAAAAACCATTTCATCTTCTTGCCACCATGTCGAAGATTTTTGCGAAAAACTACTTGAAGAAAGACGAATAAAATAACTTTTTTATCGTTTTTTAAAATTTTTTTATAACTAAAACTGATTAGAAGGCCATTTTAAAATTTGGCTACTTTAATAAGATGACGTTTTTAAAGAAGATGGCTCATATGCTCGTAATGTTTATAACTTTTATTTATGACTATATCATCAAACTAGTATTAAAATGCTGGATGTGTATATGTATATAAACATTTGAAAAATTTTATTAAAATAATAGTTGTAATTCTTTTGCAAATTTCAAGAATTTTTTTCAGGGAAGCCCCAACTTTAACCAACTCAATTTTTTTCTCATTATGTTTAAGATAATACTTTTAAACATAAAAAAATCAAAAGGGTGTTTTTTGTTTATGGTCCTTAAAAAATAATAAAAAAAAATATTGCGAGATTTTTTTAATGAGATAAGAACAATTTTTTCCCCATAATGTTAAACTTTTCAAAAAGAAAAAAAAAATCAAATCATAAAAAATCAAAAAGGTGTTTTTTGATTTTGGTTATTACAAAAATATAAAGTGGTTTTTATCTAAAATAATTCAAGATTTTTTTTAATAGTGAAATAAAGTTCTACAAAAAATTTCCATAAAAATCAATAACGCAACAGCAATGGTCCATTTTAGTTAGAATGAACCAAATATCACTGGCACATAAAGCTAAATTTGAAGAACTTTCACCTAAATAGGAAAAAAAAAAAAAAGAGTCACAAAATTACAAAATGAAGGAAAAGCCAGTTCGAAATGGAAAAGGTGTCAATTTTTCAATATTTCTTCCATAAAATACTTAAAATGAATACAAATTTTAACAGTTTATTTGATGATATTCTGAAGTAGAAAAGGAACTAACCTAAGAAAGCATTAAAAGATAATTATACTTTCATAGAATCACATGATCAGAATTTTCAAAAGTTTTTAAATTTCTGTTCACAAATTTATACATATATATATATATATATAAAAACACAAATATTTTTTAAACAAAAAGTAAAAAAAATAGAAATAATAATGTTTTTGAGATATGTGTGAAAATGTTTCTTGGGAAGTCCAACACTCTTTTTGAATTTATTAATCATCACAGAGAAAAAATAGACATGATTGATTGTAAAAATTTCAGCTACCTAATTCAAAGGTGTAAATATTCAATAAGGATTGTGATAATAGTAGAATTATTTCAGTTTCTAATTATTAAATGTAATGCGAAAAATATTACCTTGTTAGCATAAGAACTTCTAAACATCCCATTAATAAAAGAACAGTCAAGCAACAAACCATGCTGTTAGCAAACCCATCATCTTTTTCACTATAATACTGAAAACAAATCAGAAAACTTTGTTACTAGAAGTTTCAACTGAAAAATCGTAAGACTGTTTAATCATATTGCAGTTAGGAAAACAACTTGTTTGCTAAATACATCTGGTTTTTAAAATAAAATTTCAGATTTTCTTTGCATCAAGGTAATTATTGCAAAGAAGATTTGCTTTATTTATTAATAAATAATGCTGAAAATATAATATACAGCAGAATCTTGATTTTCCAAGTCTTTTTCTTCCAAATATCTCTGATGATTAAAGTCAATCGTGAAATTTTAATTCCACCCCTCCTTTTTTTTTCTTTTTTGACACATATTATTCTTCAATTTCTTTTTTTTTTTTGCTATAATTTTATACAAGAATAAATTTATGTATAATCATCTTTTCCTTTTATTTAATTTTCCTTTTATTTAATTTTCATTTTATCTTTTATTGCCACATGAAATTTCAATAATAGCCAAATTAAATTTCAACACTACTAAAAAAAATCTCAATTCAGAGTGAAATTGATGAAAATAGTTTAAACAACAATAATACATCCATAATTTGAGTTATGACAGGCCTAATTATCTTATATAAACCAGGTCCAACAGTATAAAAGAATTCTTCAGCTTTCATATAAACTTTAATTACTAGTTGAAGTCCATTTTTTATAGTTTTTGTTTTGAAATGGAAACCAAAAAAAAACATCTAGTAACATTGAAATTTAAAAAAAAAAAAATCATGTTAAGTGTTAAATTGGATCAGAGAAACGTGTCTCGCGTTTTTATTGCTAAATTTGTTTCAAAAAATTTTTTATTGACTAGTCATAAGATTTTTTTTTAATTTTAAAATTTCCAAGTCATTATTATAACAAAACAATAAACATCGGAAAAAAGTTTTTGCATTGGCACTGAAACATAATTATCATTTCAAAGAAAAAAATGCATGAAAAAATTATTTCTCAAAATAGTAATTTTTGAAAAACAATACATGACCACAATTTACACACACACTAGAGATATTATTAAACATTTAATTATATCAATTGCATTACTTCTATTTAGAATGATAAAAAATCTTGTAATCTTAACTAAAAATAATAATTATGTCTAAAGTTATATTAAAAGAAAAAAGAAACTCAAAATTTAAATAAATAGATTAGTCCAAATTTAAAAACACATATCTAAATAATTTATTCATAAAACATTTTATTTTACTTGATTGTATTTTCTTTTTAAAAATAAATTGTGTTAATAATTATAGAATTAATATTGCTAATAATTCCAGCATATTTTAATTTTTTTAAAAATTACTTTTAAACCTGTAATATGTTGACACAAAGTTCTTTTTTTTTCTGTACCGCTATCCAGCAGCATCTTTAAATACTAAAAATTTTTAGGATAAGAACATTAAACGGAAATAGTAAATTTAATTAAAAAGATACTGAAAATTACCCTTTCTAATAAAAAATGAATAAAAAACTAGATAATTATTAAAAATAATCAAACATATTTAAATACAAAATTTCATTTTTACTACATTTGGTAAATTTAGTTTAATAGTTTCATGATAAAAATTGGTAGGTACTTTATTTACGTCGCATTAGAGCTGCACAATGAGCTATTGGCGACGGTCTGGGAAACATCCCTGATGATGATCCGAAGACATGGCCATCGCAATTTTTATCCTCTGCAGAGGGGATGGCTCCCCTGCTTTGGTAGCCCGACGACCGTATATTTTAAGGAGCCAAATCTACATCATTTTAGTTTTTCGATCGCTTTTTTCGATGGTTATAGCGACGATTTTCCAAAGTTTTAAAAATCATAATATTTTTATTTCGACAAAATTTTAGTACGTGAATTACGAATTTCAGTAATCACTTTTAAAACTCTTTATTTGTGTTCAGGTTATAGTTAATCTAAATGACTTATCGATCATGTTTCAGGTGGTTCTCATCGGATTTCCACGTGTTTGACTGAACGTAAACAATAACATGCTTCCTAAAACCGGAAAAAAAATTTAGAAAACTTCCGGTGTATCCCTCCGCTTATGCTATGCTTACGAGGGGCGATGTGTGAACAGGCTTAATATTCTAGGATGTTTTATTATTGTAATTTGTGATTAAATTTACACATCATTTTACCATTCATAAGAGTTTTCTGTAATTTACAAATTTTAACAAGTTGTGAGCCTAAAACAAATTTAAAAAAATCAATAGCAAAACAAATAATTCTTTCTTATGTTTTCTTTTCTTTCGCCGACTGGAGCCAAAACTTGTCCTAAACAATGACCCCACACCCGTACTTGAAAAAGTTATACCTCGTTATCATAGTCACCGTCATGGGTCCAGACGAATGGCTAGGGGAGTTCCTATTTTAGACAAAATATAATAGTGCTTTATTTACGTCGCACTATGAACCATTTATATTGCACGTCGCACATCCTAGAGCAGGGATGGTGAACCAATGGCACGCGACACAATATTTTGGGCACTCCACTGATCACAATCGTTGTTACACTATGAATTGTTATTGCACAAATGCTATGACACTATGAAGCATATGTAACAATTAAATTAAAATTCCAAAAAGCAAACAAAATAATAAACAATTATTAATAAAAAAATTAAAAATTAATACTAAAAAAACAATTAATAACCGTAAAAAACAAGCTAACAGTAAATAACTAGCAAAAAAAAAATCAGCAGTCCTGCTTAAACTAACATCTTACAACCTAATATAAGTTATTGGTCATCTAATCTGCAACAACAGAAGTCACACTGATATTACTTTAAGTTGAATTACGTGTATAACTGAGACATTGCAAAATGTTTTTTTTTCTTTCTCTTTTCAATGTAAATAAAGAGTTTTGAGTTGATAGTATTTAGTATTATTATTTTCCCAAATAATCACGAAGTCAGAATTATTTGACGGCACGTCTATGACCTCATTAAGCAATTATTTAGAAAAAATGGCACGTTGGTGTATAAAGGTTCGCCACCCATGTCCTAGAGGATGATGCGAAGACATACTATCACAATTTTGATCCTGACAAATTGAATTACAAAGAGGATGGCTTCTCCGCTTTGGTAGCCCAATGACTTGAGCGTGAAGTCGACCTCTTTACGGTAAAATAGTTTAACGTAGACCGATACTGCATAACCTCGGTACTTTCGCAGTCTGATCAAATTGGTCCCCCACCAGCTCACTGACTGCTGCCACATGTAAATCGGGCTTTATAAACCTCATATATAAGTGGAAAAATCATACATTATAATATTACTTTAAAAGAATTCGCAATTTTTTGTTTATTTTAGTTATAAACAGCCCACGGTTTACGCGCAAAATGTTGCAAAACATGTTTGCATATTTCACAGAAATGTGGACAACTGAATTCAGATCTGAATCACACAAAAAAGTCAGAATCACAGAAAAGTCAAAATAAGCCATGAATGGGAAAATAGTGGACTTTACAGTTAAATTGAAGGAAAAATTGCCTCACCGCGGAATTTTGCTACTTTTATGCTGCAAGGGGTAAAAAATATGCTCAAGTTTATTTATCTAGATCAATATTATTTAGATGTTAGGGTTGCTTAAACGAAATGAGGACAAGGTTAATAGCGTAGGACAAGGATGGCGAACCAATGGCACGCGACGCAATATTTTGGGCACTCCACCGATCACAATTGTTGTTACACTATGAATTGTTATTACACAAATTTTATTACGCTATGAAGCATATGTAAAAATTAAATTAAAATTCCCAAAAAACAAACAAAAGAATAAACAATTATTAATGAAAAAATTAAAAATTAATACTAAAAAAACAATTCATAACCGTAAAAAACAAGCTAACAATAAATAACTAGCAGAAAAATCAACAGTCCTGCTTAAACTAACATCTTACAACTTAAAATAACTTATTGGTCATTTAATCTGCAACAACAGAAATCATACTGATGTTACCTTAAGTTGAATTGCGTGTATAACTGAGACATTGCAAAATGTATATTTTTTTCAATGTAAATAAAGAGTTTTGAGTTGATAGTATTTAGTATTATTATTTTCCCAATAATCACGAAGTAAAAATTATTTGACGGCACGTCTATGGCCTCATTAAGCAATTTTTTAGAGAAAATGGCACGTTGGTGCATAAAGGTTCGCCACCCCTGGCGTAGGATATACAATAACGATAATAGCGCTAAAACGGTTATATATACCGTCAGAGGAGAGTGAATAATCAATTTACCAGTTCATATTGCAGAATTTAAATAAATTAAAAACTGAGTGAAAGAAGCAGGCAAGTGAAATTTAAAAAAAATGGAGATTTTTCAGGGAAAGAACTGAGTGGAAGAAGAAATTAAAATTAATTATGCTCCCTGAACTCAGAGATTGCATTGTTGATGCAAATTTTGCTCTGGTTAAGACAGATCAGAGCTCGATTAGCAAACCATAAGAGGTTTTCGTGATTTTCACCTCGATTTTGAGAAATGTTTATTAGTTTCGCTTGAATTCTTCTCGTTTGGCTTTTTAAACAGGTGTTCCCTTGTCTCCTAGATTCAAAGCTAAGAAGTTGAAAATGATAAAATCCGCATATTCACTGAGTGGTTGTTCAACGCTGGAAATTTGTGAAATAGTGACCTAAATTATGAGGAAAAATGAGATTCAAATAACCAATCATGATCCGCGTAGTTTACCATGATATAAAAAATACCCAAAATAGTTTTATAAACATTTCTATAAATTAAAAAAAATATCTTTTTTGTATGAAACTGCTAATTTTTAATGAAAAAATTTAAAACAATTAATGTTCTTCAACAGCTGTAGTTATTTTTGTCTAAAAACTAATAAAATATTTTAATTCAGTCTTAGACAAGTGTTTTATATGTAACGAAATGATATAACATTTTGACATCAATAATTACAGAATTATTGCCAATTTAAGCGATGAATACCGGGAAAATTCCTCTGAATCGCTCACGTTTCCTCTAAATCATTTATGGAGCGGTTTTCAGACTAATAAGGCTAGATAAAACTTGATGCCAGTTCGTTTTAAATTGATGCTGCTAAAGTTTAATTTCGGGAATAATAAGCCTATATACCTGTATAATTATTTCAGCTCTTCAAACAAAATTATATTTTATAAAAAACAATAAAAATCATCCTTGAAAATAAGCAGATACTACAAACAAAAATCGTTAAAAATCTTCCTTACTTAGAGTCAGGGTCAAATAAATATACCCACAAAAATTATGCCTTTAGAAATATACTAAAAAACATAAAGATTGAGTGAAGTAATGAAAACGTTTAAACTTTTACTAAAATGTCACTGTTCTTCAAATGTAAAGTCCCGCTAAAAACGTCAAAACGAAACAAAGCAAAGTAGTTTTGATACAGCCAAATTGCTGTCGTAATTGTTCCACCAAACCAATCATTTTATCAACAGCAGCAATGGATTTGTTGGAGATCATAATGTTTCTTTGTCTTGGATCGTGGCTTGTCCAATTTTAACGCACAGTGCGCATATCAATGACTTTTATTCTAATGATCGGATTTTCACGAACTGAATGTCGATCTTAAAAGATGGTGACCTCAAATAGTGATAAGGGGGTGACCTCAAATAGTGATAATAACTATTAAGTTACGAAAACAGACACAAAAAGTACTTGACTCAAAGTACTCTGAATAAACATAGATTCTTTTTTAGATATTTGGATTGCTGACACCCTCAAAATATGAGGGAAAGGGGCAACCCCTAAAGCAACGGTTCCCAAATTTTTCGACAATAGAACCCTAAATGATCGAGCTTATTTTGGAGGAACACCGACTTTTTTAATGAAGCTCCTTAGCAGTTGTGAATACAACCTAAAAGATTCCAAATTAATTTGGAAATATTCCATGTCAAGAACGAAATTCATTCGTTGTTTTATCAACAGTCTTAAAACTGGTTTTTATGCAAAGCAATTAAAAATTTACAGGTTTGGAACATTTTCTAGCCTTGGTTCTAATTTCTTTTCTTTTTTTTTGACAAATGCATAAGATGAAATAAAACAAAACAAACTGAATTATAGTTTTCGAAAAAGAATTGTTATAAGCTGTGCTATAAACTGGTTATTAAAGACTATCAAGTTATTTGATTTTGAGTTAAAAAGTTCGATTAGAAATACTGTTGCAATTATTTTTAAATTCATGTCGTTTTTGTAATTTATCAATGCATTGTTACTGTAAAAAAAATTATAAATTTTGTTTTGTTTTATGATTGGAATTCTACTTAAATAATATCACAAAAGATATTAAATAAATTATGGATACAAGCATAGCTACAAGTTTCAAAAATCCCAATAAGTTTTATCGAAAGGGTTTTAACTCTCTGAACCCCTGTGACCTTCCCACAGAACTCTAGGGTTCCACGGAACATGTTTTGGGAGCCGTTGCCTTACAGAATCATACTGAAACTATTGAAAGAGTAGTATTTACCTGTGTTTCCTTTAACCTGTCTTTGAAAAATAGAGTTACAATATTCACATGAGTAGATTTCTCTTGATCAACACTTCTCGCCTCAATTGCTTGAGCTAAGTATTTATTAACTCGACTTGTTGGTTGATGATACACCGTGGAATGTCTAAAAAGACAAATTTATCTTTAATTTTAATCAGTTTTTGTGCAGAGTGTTCTGTATTTACCCCCCTTAATGTATATTTTTTAGAACCCTCGTTAAAATGCAGTATATATGTTAGGAGTCACATAGCGACATTTAAGCAAGGAAGAAACAAAAGGGCTTTCAATATCTGTTGAGTCATTAGAGAGGAAATCAGAATGATAGGTCAAAACTGGGAGGTTTTTCTAATCATCATCTTTTATTTCCTTTGTTTTCTTCGGCAATGAAAAAGGTTTCAGGACTTTCAGCCCCACCCTTCTCACTTAAAATGTTAGATTTAGACAGTGCTTTTGTATAAATTTGTGATGAATTCTTTGATTGCATTTTTTTCCAGAATTCAAAAAATAAACATGAAGGATGGCCATTACAGAACACTCTATCTTAAGAGTGAAAAATTGAGAAATAGTAACAACTCCAGAAAAAAAAATTGCAATTAAGTGCAATGTATAGATTATTGTTTAATTTACAATTTTAATTTTAAAAAGTATTATCAAAAGAATATAAGCCATAAGTTATATATTTTTTAACTATAAGTGTTTGGTAAATTTACTTTTCCAGAAAGTTATTGCAAACATAAATTTTTTCTTCCACTTTTTAATATTTTCATAGTACATAAAAATTTGATTATAAGGGCATAAATCCTCTCAGTAAAAGTACTGCATCTTACAATAATCTTCCTTTTATCAGTGATTTACAAAATGTATTGTTACCTATGAAAAAAAACCTTTCTCATCATGTCATGTTAAAATCATCATGTCAAATGATCAAACATATCAGAACACAGAATGACAGAAAAAAAATAGGAGCGAAACAAGTTTCAACAAAGAAAAAAGTAATTTAACTATTAAGGGATGAGGAACAAGGTAGATAAATAACCAAACAAGATAATCAAACAAAGGATAGGATAAGAAAGAGTTAAGCATGTGGGTGTGTAACATGTAGAAAATAAATTAAAACTGATTTCCAAACATCGGGAAAGAATAGGATTCTAGAAAGATCATTAATTACTTTATTACAAGTTCTCAAAATATGAAACAATTCCCAGAATTCTAAATCAGTTGACAAAAAGTAAACTTTAATTAGAATTTCAGTTATGTTTGGCGATTAAATATTGTTTAATATCTTGATCTTAAGCATATCTTAGGTGCACTCTTATTTCTGGACATAGCTCAAAATGCGTGCTTAAGAAAATGAACACAGCTTTGTGTGCTTAAAAAAAATATGAACAGATCAAAATGTGTGTTTTAAAATGAACAGAGCTATTTAAGAAAATAGACATAGCATATGATTTCGTTTTTAAAATTACTTTATGAAAATTGTTCTTTTCTTTTTAAACAATAGACTAATGGCTCCAAATAAATTCGTAATGTGATTTAGTCCATTTGCCTAAAATCAGTTTTTATAGAAGTTTTTTTTCCTTTTCTTTCTTTTTTTTAAAAAAGATTTTAAGAGTCTAAAGTTGTTTTTAAAAGGTAGTCACGAGTTCTTTAAATTTAAAATAGAGATATTAAATTAACGTTGCACGAAGTTAGATTTTTAAAAACCACTTTATCGTTTAATGTTCTAAACACGAAGAGATCGTCTGAAAAGATACATTTGTACTACATCCAACCACCCAGACCCCAAATTTCAGTACTTTGCGACTTAATGATTATGCTTAGTGTTTAGATAATTAAGAAAAAGTAAGCACGAATTTTCTTATTTAGTTGTTAAGCTTGAGTTAAACGTTGAAATGGCGCATTTTTCTGTGTCCATTTTCCTAAACACCCTTTTTGAGCTGTGTCCATTTTCGTAAACACGTCATTTCAGTAGTGTTCATTTCCATAAACACACATTTTGAGCTGTGTCCATTTTTTTAAAACACGCAATTTGAGCAGGTGTATTCATTTTCTTAAACACGCATTTTGAGCTATGTTCATTTTTTAAGCATCCAATTTGAGCTGTGTCCATTTTCTTAAACACACAATTTGAGCTATGTCCATTTTCGTAAACACGCGTTTTGAGTTATGTCCATTCTCTTAAACACGTTTTTTAATCTGTGTCCAGAGTAAATAGCTCACCGACGGTATCTTTAAGTCGAAGTTAAAGGATACATTTAGTTTGTCCATTATACGCAAAACCATACTGACAAGAATTTGATAATATTTCTACTAATAATAACAGTAATATAATCCATGAGGTTGATGAAAGTTAGTTTGTTAGACAAGGAAGAAAGAAACTTTAAGCCCAAATTTATTCAGTTAACAATTTGGGTAAGGATTCAGGGATAACAATCAAATTATTAAATTTCGAACTGAAAAAAATTCATTATTAAAGTTCGAATGGAGAAACAATGAAATTATTAAAGTTCGAATGGAAAAATAATATAATTATCAAGGTTTTAATAGAACAACAATGAAATTATTAAAGTTCAAATTAGAGAGTATATTGAATAACGTGAATAATCTTCACAGATGAAATCAATCAGAAATATAAGTAACGGATTTCATCACTGAACTAATTACCACAACTATCAGAATAAATTAATAAATGATTTCTCCCCAAAATAATTACAATTACTATTAGAGTAAATTTTAGGGAAGCATATAACAGAGTTTACTGATAGCTGAAAATAGTATACAAGTGTCTGACCCTTAAATTTCACTCTTTGAAGATTTGTAAAAATAATTTTACTAATTGAGTTTGTTAATAAAATTATGTAAATCCTAAAAATTCTGAAACTTTTGAAGAGCTAAATGGAAAAGTAATGTTTTATTGGGTTTAAAATAACCATTAGAAATTAAAGAAGAACAATAATTACGAAATTTTTTTCTTCCATCAATCATTTTTTAATTTTATTAAAACTCGGAACGTTAGGTATATTGTATATGAAACGTAGAGACACAAGATTTGCAAAAATAAATATATCGTTTGTTCCCTTGAACATTTTTTCGTCGAATCTCAACCACTGGAAATTATTTTTCTTGAAAAACGTTTAAGCTAGAAACTGTGTAATTATTATGCTTTTACAAAAACTTTATTATGCTTCAATAATTTCTATTTTTAGGAATTAGTTTAATAAAGTTTAATCATTGTTTAGGTATAATTTACTGATGCTCACTATCTTTTAATGAAATTCAGAGAAACAATTATATAAGATTTACTTATGTTTGGGTAAGAAGAAAACACATCAGAATAATTACCCATTCTTGAATTTGAATAAAAATGGGCTCTTTCTTAGAAAGTACAGAATGTAACATATACTTACCAATTATATATGTAAAGACCACCTTCTGCCGTGTCAAAATTAAGACAAAGAAGTGTTCACATCAGGGGAGGCAAATTAATAAGGGAAAACAAAAGCTTGATCGAAATATGATAAATCACAATGAAGGAAGGTTGATGTACATTGATTGCCTTATAAAATAGAGAGGCTTCAGGACCATTGTCACGTGATTCTTCCTTCACGACTCACAATATCAAGTACAAAACGAGCGTTTTTGACGGCCCAAGACAACACGGATTCTTGTCTTACGTCTCGTGTTAGTACCTATTCTTTATTATGTATAAACTCGGAGTTAACGAGCCTGGGGAAGTGCTTCTATCTCCATCTGCCAGTCGTCCTGAAGTGGCTAACAACTACTTAAGTAGCAACCTAACAGATTTTTCAAATTCTGCGACCTCGCCGCCTTTCATTGCGATTTTTCAGATTTTATGAGTGCTTTTGTTTTTTCCTAAATAATAATTTTAGACCCTAACTTCCATATTTTTCCATTTTTAACTGGGAATTTAACGAAATAGACTGAGGACATTCTTTATAAAACACCCAGTAGTGTTGCTTACGTTACTATAGTTTTACCTCTAAGGACTGTACAAATATTACGTAAGCACCTACTGGGGAGAGGGTGTTTCTGATTTGCTTATCTTTTCAGACAAGGGGCGTGCTTACGAAAGACACTAAAATCACCTTATTCTCAAATTTTATTATTATCTTTGTTTTCAAATATATATACAGTCCCTGGAGAATTTATTAGACGCACTATAAGATTCTATGTAATATCTTAACTAGGTGATACTATGCAGTTTTATTGTTTTTACGCAACTGAAACCGGTTTGTACTTGTTTACGTTCGCACATTAATTGGTAAAATTCGACGATATATAATATAAATTCGACGATTGGATAAATTTGACGATATATTGTATAAATTAGAATATTTGTTATATCAGGTATTATATTAGTATATTATAATAATTAGACCAAATTATTAGACGCACTGTGGTTTTTTAATAATTACATG
This sequence comes from Parasteatoda tepidariorum, assembly GCF_043381705.1. Taxonomy (NCBI): domain Eukaryota; kingdom Metazoa; phylum Arthropoda; class Arachnida; order Araneae; family Theridiidae; genus Parasteatoda; species Parasteatoda tepidariorum. The sequence continues at coordinate 56,102,611 of NC_092215.1, read as the reverse complement.
TTTTGCACAAGTTTGTATGCTATACTTTTCTATTTAAACATACATGTAATGGGTTTTTATTCAGGAGATTTTTTATATACTTCCTATTGGTATTTATTTTTAACGTATTGCATTACAATGTTAAACAATTGATACACGAACGTAAACAAGTGTAAACCGGTTTCAGCAGAGTAAAAACAATAAAGTTGTATAGTATCACCTGATAATTAAGATTTTACATAGAATCTTATAGAGAGTCTGACAATTTGGCCAGGGACTGTATATATAAATAACAACAAAAAAAATGGATAAAAAATTTACTAGGAAAAATTTCAAATTTGAAATGAAAGTTAAATTTGAGGAATGAAATATAATTTCTTGAAGAAGAAAAAACATTTGTTCAGAGAAGGAAAATACAAGAGATTACTAAATAATATTCTCCTCTAAATTTTATAAAGTTACGAGGCGCATACAGAAAGTAAGTTTCCCGATTTTTTTTTAAAAAAAGAACTCACACTTTCGGGAGCTTATTTATTGGCAATAAGTACAGCTATGTTTCAGCTATTTTTCAACATAGTCACCACCAGAATTGAGGCAGTTGTTGTATTGTGGGATCAACTTTTGTATCCTCTGTCGTAGAACTCTGCCACCTGTGAATGGAAAAAGCGTCTTCAGCTCTTCGTCGTTTTCAAAACGCTCACAGGAGAACAGGAATTTCTGGAGGTGCAAGAAGGCGGGAAAATCACAGGAAGTAAGATCAGGGCTGTAAGGTGGATGGTCAGACAACTCCCAGCCAAATTACGTCAAAACAGCTGCTGTATGTCATGCCGTATGTGGACGAGCATTGTCATGGAGGAGCACAACACCTACAGTGAGAATTTCACGTCTCTTGTTTTGAATGGCACGTCGCAACTTTCGCAGTGTTTCACAGTAACGGTAGACGTCTGTAACACGCTGGTTCCATTCACAGGCGGCAGAGTTCTATGACAGAGGGATACAAAAGTTGATCCCACAATACGACAACTGTCTCCATTCTGGTGGTGACTATGTTGAAAAATAGCTGAAACATTGCTGTACTTGTTGCCAATAAATAAGCTCCTGAAAGTGTGAGTTCTTTTTTTTTTTAAATTCCGGAAACTTACTTACTGGATGCGCCTCGTAATTGAAATGTAAATTTCGTAGTTACATCACTCATTTGAAATTGATCCTAAAATTAGATTAAGAAAGCTCAAGCAAAAATCAAGAAGGGATGTTGCGTCTTTCTTACGTAAGCACAGGAGAGAATTGCCTATTTTGTCTGACAAAGGGAGGATTTAAAAAGTGATATGTTTACGCAATATTTTTACGGTCCCCTAATAACGGTGCTGTCTATGACTAGTGTCTAAAAATGATTTAGAATAGTAAAAAAAATTACCTTTTTTTAAAAGGCTTCCTTAATTTGTCCGCCAGTGAAGACTGAAAAACAAAGTAATAAAGTAACTATTTAAGCCTAAAAAAAGTAAATTTATAAAGTTAGTGGTAAAAAAGCTTACAATTTTCGTTCCTTGTTTCTCAGTAGGGGGTCCAGATGGAACTGCCATATTCGAAAAAGGAACATCCATGCTGTATTTGATGGAATGAAGTAATTGCACCACAACATTCGAGACATTTTTGAAAGATAATTTTCTTCTATTACCCATTGCTCGCATTTGCACATTACTGAACATTAAAGGCTGCAAAATAAATTTTTTTATTTTATTTAAAGAAGCTTTCATTTTTTGTTACTCAAAATAAAAAACAGTTGAATAACTTATGGAGCGAAGTAACTGTTCCACGTTAAGACCTATTTCTATAACCCAAATAGAAAAAACCTTTTAGAAAACAAATTTTAAGCTGTTTTAATATATTATTTTTAAATAAGTGAACATTTGAAACAGCTATTAGAAAGAAAAATAAATTTCTTAAGAAATTGAAACATCCGTTCTTTGTTTGTTCAAAAAGGCATTCATAACGGTACATAATATAAAGGGTGTTCCGTAATAACCATCCTTATTACATGTTTTTAGAATCCTATTGAAATATTTTTACACCTTATCAGAAAGGCGGGAACTATGAAACTTGTTTGTTAGCCAGATGAAACAGAGAGGAAAGACTATTATTCGATATATCTCACAGTTTTATTATATAATGAAACTACTTTTGATGTTTTTCATCCCTCTTTCTTCCCAAGTGATTCGACAGATTTTGATAGCGTGTTTAAATTTAACACCTTTCATGTACATACTTTCTTTTTTCCAGTTTTGATAAGGATTCTAAAAATAGCTCTCCTGTGTATTAAGGGTAGTAATTACGGAACACCCTGAATATAATAATTTAACCAATACCTATATTATACCATTTAAAAAAAACATATAGTAAATTTCATCCAATTTTTTGTTGTTATAATAGGTCTGAAAATCAAAAGATTCTTTCCTTGTAGAGTAAAGTTATGTTATGTTACACCCCTAAGTTATTTTCATGCCATGTGATAATGTATTGTTATTTACGAATCTGTTTCACATTTAAGTAATTTATCACTAGAATGGCGAGAATTTGTGAAAATTTATGAATGAACAGGTTAATCTAAGTTTATCAAGAAAGTTTAAATAATTACTAGCAAAATTGTCTGTCCACCTTAAGAAGATGATTTTATATTTTTTATTTTATAACCGTCGTTGAACAGCGGACCTAATTTTTGGTTTCACGACTACTAATGTTCAACTCAGTAGCCTTGTAATTTTGAACCCAATCCAGAAGACAAGGACACTCATAGATCAAGCATTAGGACAAATTTCACTTAGTGGAGGACTTTTTGATGGAACTAACCAGCATTTGCGTTACAGGAAGAGGAAGACCACGAGAACCTTCCACGGTTAGCCTGACGGCAAGGGGACTCTAACCCATGCTCCGTCTACCACTAAGGATATTTCACGTCAGCACTGTGGTCGGTGCGGAATTCGTTTTGAGCAGCCATCGTCAGGATTCGAACCCGGTTCACCTCATTGGATGGCGAACGCTATATCCCCTGAGCCACCGCGACTCTAAGAAGATGATTGTAGGATTGTGAGCGATTCCAATTATTATATCTAGGGATTACGTAGGAACTGGAATCAAAGAAAAAATAGCAGGCGGGGAAAAGGCCTTTGCGCCAATAAGGATTTTTCAGCACAAAGACACATCGGCGTCGGTATGAACTCTCCAAAAATCAATCTTCTTACTGACTGACCACCAATAGAACTCCTGAAGCCGTCAGACTCGTATGATAGTGGCTTACTGTAGTTACGAGGAGAAGGGGTTAATCGTCTCGCTTTGGTTTAGATAGGAAGATTCATGTCATCTCTTGATTTCTCTCTCATAAGAAGTGGTTTTGCTTCTGTTTTCAAAGCTGTAGACAACCGCAAACTTTTAGTCGGGAGTAGTGGTCGCGAAAACTGGACAGTACAGTGAACGGACAACACTGTTACTTTAGTTTATTTGCCAATTTATCAAAATAAGAAATCGATAAAAATCCTTCTCTTTTATTCAACAAAACAATAAATTCTGAAAGCTTGATTATGTTTGAGAATTTGATTTCGTTCAAAGAGCACACATGGAAAGTAAAACGTTCATAGAAGTATTTTTTCGAAATTTCAAGTCAATAGTCAATAAGAAACTGTCCTTATGAGTAATAAATTCACCAAAAAGTTCTTTAGTCAAATTGAATAACATTAAGTTTCATTTCGTTCTGTCCAAACTTATAAATTTTATTATTAATTTCTTTTAAATTATTTTCTTTTACTTTTTAAAATAAGTTTTAATTAACTTTATCGATGAGTTTTGTAAAAGATTTTAGGAGATCAAAAGCTCAGTTCCATCTATAATTTTTTATTGCTACTTTATATTCTAAATTTTACATTCTTGAAACTGAAAATTTCTGCAATATTTGTGGTTTTTAAAAAGAAAAAACTGACGTTTTTGACCGATTTTAGGCTAATTCCTGTAAGAACCTAAATTTTTTTTCCCTTTTGATTAAAAAAAAGTTTAGTAAGTACGTAAGTACAGGGATAACTTTTTATAAATTTGGAATTTTGAAGTGGAATTTTTCTTTTTTTTTGTTGTTGTTATATATCCAATTAGACAAGAATACTTACTTTTCTACGATGACTAGGAGGAACTATAAAATAGGATACAACATTGTGCTCTCTTAAGTATGAATTGCGATCAGCTCCATGACCAGGTTCCACTTCATATTCTCCATGCAGATAATCAAATGTTGACTGAGTAACATGAACTCGCCTACAAAACAAATTCAATTAATAATAATAATTATAATAATAATAATAATTATAATATTATTATTAATAATAATAATAATAATAATAATAATTATAATAATAATAACTAAAAGGCTTTCCTCAAGTAAGAATAAAACTCTTCACATTTTAAATTTTCATGACCAAACTTTCAGAAGTAATGTTATTTGCTTTCATACAAAATTTATTTCAACCATAGAAGTAGTAGAGTAGTACTTTATTTACTGCACGATGTGTTCTTTTTTCACCACCGGTGAAAAACAACCCTCCCAATTTTGAGATTACCAATAACTAGCTTAACCCCGCCCCGTCCCCTGAAGAGGGCATCCGATAGCTCGAAGTGCGCGCAACAATCACATAAGCAAACATATTCAAAATTTTCAAATTAGAGTTTTAGCAAATAGGGAGAATATTAAATATGAAATCCAGAAAACGGCGTTACTTAGAAATGAATTAAATACAAACAAACATTACAAATAATATAAACAATATCAAACAGAAGAGATATTAATGTCGCATTTTCAGTAGGGGTGCAAAGTTAATAAAAAGAAACAATTACACATGTTAAATATAAGATGCTTGTAACTCAGAATATAATCACAGCTGACAGAACAGTACTTAAGGTATAAGTTCCAGGAAAAGATTTTTTTCTTCTTTTTAACACAGTAAATGTTTAATCAAAAGAACGTAAAAATGTGCAAGCATAACAGTGAGCATGTACATTGAAAGTCAGGTGAATAATTTATGACGCATGGTGCAAAGGCCAGCAGCCTCTCCTGAAGACAAAAAAAGACATATTCTAGGAACACTAGTGATTGAAATCTTGAAATGAGGAATCACATAGGGGCAAAGATCGACAGAAAGCATGAAAAAAAAAAAAACAGTTTAAGAGAAAATTCAAGTAAAAATCAAACCACAACAGGTAAATCAATAAGAGATTTAAAGTATGTCTTTCCCAACAATAGGCAGCAAGAGACCATCAGGATTCAGGCAGGTGCCTTGTTACTTAACAATTTTCTCACTATTTCCTCAATTCCCTTTTAGGGTTTAGGGTTTGACCAATGCTGCCCAATAAACTCATAGGTGGTTTTTGAATGAAAAAATTTCTCTCTAATGTGTTTAAAATTTATACAATGGATTAATATATGTTCCCAATCCTCAACTAGCTGACAGGTAGGCCACAACTGAGCTCCCCCGAAAAACCTGGCCTGATGATGTCCATGACAACCATGATTAGTTAGGAATTGATTTAAAAAGAAATTCCCTATGACTTTCCTCGTTTGAGCTTTCGGGAGGAGTTTACGACTACCAATGATCAACTTCGTAGCTTTGTAATTTTGAACCCGATTCAGAAGACATGGGAACACCTGGATCAAGTATTGGGAGAAATTTGTATTCGTGGTGGGATTTTTTGTGGAACTAACCTTCATTTGCGTTACACGGAGAGGAAAACCACGAAAATCTCCCATGGTTAGCTTGACGGCAAAGGGACTCTAACCCATGATCCATCGACTACTGAGCATATTTTACGTCAGCACTGTCGTCGGTGCGAGTCGGGAGCAGAATTAGTATCGACCAGCCATCGCTGGGATTCAAACCCGGGGCACCTCATTGGGAGGCTATCCCCTGAGCCTCTACGGCTCACGATGTTCTATTGATGACGGTCTGGAAAACATGTCTGACGATGATTCGAAGGCATCAAAACTTTGCTTCCTTACAGAGTGGCTGGCTGCCCCGCTTTAATAGCCTGACGACCTGAACTCGAAGTAGAGCATTTTACGGTAGAACAATCGATACAGATCAACAACAGATACAGATCGAGAAAAAATATCAATATCGCGCACCTTTGGTCCTTTCGCAGGCTGATGAAAGTGGTCACTCATCCGCGTTCTGACAGCTACAAGTTATACTTGGCTAGGATGATCTACTGGAAACCTTGTTTTGCGATCTGTCCACTGTGGGACTTAGAACAGTAGAAGCGGAAAAGGTCTAAAGATTGATTTTTACCTCAATAAAAGTGGTTTTAAAAAGAATATTTGAGATTAATAAGCATTTTTTACGTCATTAGGTACAATTTTCTAAATAATATAATTTATCCGTATAATAAGAATTGTAATTAAAGGAAGACATTTGTTTTTTATAGAATAGAAATCAAATATATATCACATTGCTGTTATCCTGAAAATAATCAATCTTTTGTGCTTAGCACAGCTATATTCTTAATCACAAGATCTTTGAGCGCCTGTTCTATTTACAAGGTAGGTAGGTTAGTACTTAATTTGCGTGTAACTAGAGCTGCTGCTAGAGTTATTGGCGGCATTCTATTTACAAAGAATATTTTACAAGGGTTTATGAAATGGAAAATACACAAGTGGGATAAGTTGAAAAACGCAGTAGCGATATCATCACCACAAATAAGGGTTATAAAGGAAAGTAGTAGAAGTAAACCGCAGATTGCGTATAACTGTTTAACCAGTTCGCATGAGAGCATTTAAAGTGAATATAAATTCCTACATGCATCCAGAGCAGTACAATGTCTTGTATAAGATTTTTAGCAACAGAAAGTGGTATCACCATTCTTATGCTCAGACAGTGCTGCACACAAGAATCGTAACTCATTGATCAATTTTTATCATTCTATTAACAGCAGTAGTCGATTCATAATTGTAACTGAGCAATTGATTGATTGTAATTGGCAGGTTCGATACTGATGTCCAACTTACATAGAATTTTTTTAATAATTTTGTAGGGAATCGTATTTAGCAACTTTGACAAGTATTTATCAACAAATAAAAGATTTGTTTGAATATCTTAAAATTTTGAAAAGTTTCAAGCAATTTTCTAAGTAGTTTTTGTACTTTTTAAAACAAAGCTCAAAACAAAAAGGGGTTATCCACAAATTTCATCGGATACTATTAAACAAGATTTATTAAAAATGAAACCGGCATTGTGGAGGACTACCCCCCATAAAAATATGTTTCTTTTTGCGTGTGTCATTTCTTCATGCCATCAAAGTTTAGTTTCTGGAACAATATTGTAAGGTTTTATCATTTGTTATTAAATTTCGTCTTATGATACAAAATAAAATCTGTGAAAAACCCCTGATCAGTTTAAGCTTGCCTTTGAAAAGTATAAGAACTACTTACAAAATTGCTTGAAATTTTTTAAATTTTCAAGATACTCAAATCACATTTTTTTGTTAGTTGACAAACATGATTCATTACAAAATTATGAAAATACTTTTTTAAAATTTTTTCAGTGCATGCGCAGTATAAAAGAACTAGCTTAAATACTCACAACTTGCTCAGTTTGTAACGAATTTTTTTAAAATTTTAAACACACAATTTTGTTATTAATCCTAAATTGCTCCAAAATTTTTGTTTAATTCCATTGAGTATCTATAAAGTTATAATGAAAATGTAAGGCGATGTCACAACGTCCTGACTACTAAATTGCGCAGTTGGGGCAATAAGAAAATTTCATAGCTTTCGAACTACTAAAGAATCGGATTTCTCGTTTATGGTAACCCGTGGGAAGACTTTCTCTCTTCTAGGACGTGTTTATCAGATTCATAGTATAAAAAGTCACAAAATTGAATAGCCCTGCCTCCTTCTTTATGCTTTCGAAAAGTTTGCAGGACGTTGTTGAATTGCTAGATTGGTTTCTGTTTCTTCATTTGGTGAATCAAGGTCTTTCCTGTGTTTAATATAATCAGTGAAGAGGCATTTTATTTTGCTAAAATCTCAATGCTTAAATACCGAGTGTCTAAAATAAAAAATAATAAGAACTCTTTCTAAAAAATTAGAATAATTAAAAATGTATCAAGCCAATCCCTGTATTTAATGAAAAGTTAACTAATAACAAGTAGTATATTTTTTCCGTTTTTTTTGAGAAAGCTAAATTAATAATCTAAATGATAAATATTTTTTTTTTTAAATCCACACGAATGACAAATAGAATCCACATGAATGACAAATAAATTATTATACCGTTCTGAACCTTTTAACGCAGATGGGACACCGGTCCCTTTATTATATATTTTTTCTGACACTCTGATTACAAGAAGAAATATATTTTGATATTTTTAATTATCAAGAAGAAAAAAAACAGGCTAACAGTTACAAAAAAACTATTAGACTATCGGAATTATATTTGTACTAAAATATAAAATTCAGAAAAAGCAGTTAGAAATTTCTTTCCCTTCATATTTAAAAATGTACCAATATTTGTTTCAGACCGACCGGCCAGTGTAGGGGGCAGGGAACTATCCTTTCATCAGAAAGGTTCTGGGTTCGAATCCCGGGCAAGGCATAGATGTTCTTTCCTTCCCTGTACTATCTGTCCTCACTCTGGGAGCGACGTTGGCCCTCCTAACATGGCGCCCCTGAAAGAGAGGTCAACAAATCGCCCTGTATATGCCTGAATTGACGGAGGTTAACACAGGTGGGCACTGGAAAAAAAAAATAATTGCTTCTGTAAATTAGAGAAATTTCCCTGATGAATAAATGCTTCTCGTAGATCTAAATAACTAAAAATGATTGTAAATTTTAAAAATTATTGCTTGGAAATAAGTCGAGATTGGACGATTTCACCTTCCACGCAGAAACATGCAGTATTTCATAAATATTAATCATTAAAATGCTAAATATAATATTTTCCTCTCAACCTAAATTGATATAAAATAATTAAAAAGGTATGAAAAATATATTTAATAAGAATTAAAAAGTAAAACTACTGTAAGTATGTAGTTTTAATATGTTTATGTATCATACCTTGAAAGCAAAAGACAAAAGAAACCACAAAATTTTCAAGGGTTAAAAAGCATAAATCATAAAATCATTTTAATATGCTACGGATTAAAGTCAAATTCTATGAAAATAATTAAGATAAATAAAAAAAAATCTGTACAACAATGTATTACTTATATTTCTACGAAGATCTGCTATGATTTAAAATATACAGCAGGAGAATTTTCAAACAATTTTCAGCAATACCATTATAGTTTAACTGATCGGCCACACTGTGGTCAGATTTGCAGATTATCCCTAATTGATATTAGTCTAAATAATATACATATAAAAATATTAAATGATCAGTTTTCCTGTACATTAAAAACTAAATTATGAGAAGAATTGAGTCGATAAAAGAAAGAAAAAATAAGCGTGAAAGTTATTTAAATTCTATCGTTTAAAAACACTGTTGATAATTTTAGTTAGGTTACTTCTCTACTTTGATAAGAACATTATATCGCTCTTAAATGAAAAATAATTCAAAAAATTTAAAATTCTGCTAAAAAATAAAACGGAATGCAACAAATTGGTATAATCTTTCATTGATTAATATTCCTCCCCTTTTTTCTTCAAGAGGCTCCTTTTAAATTTAAATAAAAAATTTCATAAATTCTTTTGTTTTAAATACAAATACCATATAGAATCTAAAACGACATATTTCTAACTTAGAATTTTAAAGCTCGGAGAAATTCTATAATGAAAAGACAAATTAAAGACATAATATTTATTACATTAATCAGAGTCAAAAATTAGAAAAAAAATAAATCGTTGTTCGGAAAAATATTTTATTTATTAATCTTAAATTAGTTTCCAAACCAAAAAGAAAACATTTTTAATTAATAATAAAAATTCTTTTTACATGGATGATTACAGCGTGAAACGCGGAATTTTTTTTTTTCAATTTTATATAATTTTCAGTATGTTGGAAAAAGAAATCATTTTTTTTAGATAGTGGCATTTTTCCTAATAAGATAGGCATTCGCTGCTTTTATACATAAGAATTATTACAGAAATGAGTATAATAAATAACTTTTATTTACTGATTAGTTCAATAATCTATTTGAATTCTATACTAATAAACTAAGTGAGCGTTTCAATTGGGAATGCAAAGAACATTTTTCCGCTAGTAAATGGAAAGAAGCAAAAAATACTTCCACAGAACTCATTATTTCCATTCTCTAAAAAAAAATATTTTAGCATAGAAGGAAAAAAATGAGGTTGAGGAAATTGGGAATTTCTTTTGTTCGGTTGAAGATACTTTTTTCATCACATACATGCCTCAATTTGTGTCGAATTCTTAATTAGTAATTTGTTCGATTCATAATGAACTCTTTCAACTTTTAATTATAATAGAAAAAATGCTTTTTTTTCATAATTTACAGTCCAGTTTTAATAATATACAGTATCTGTTTCATGTTTTTTCATCTATTTTAATTATTGCATCTGTCATTTGCAATATTTTAAAAGCTTATTATTTTTCTTTTGAAGATGGCTGCCCATTGGTACTCCTTTTTGTTCACATTTTACTTTTTAAAGCCACTGGTCATAAACTATACGTATTAACATTTCTTACTTTTTGTATATTTACTTTGCAAAACAAGTAATTCATTTTAAACAGTTTTATTATATTAGATGCAGAGGTGTTAATTTTTCAAACTAGCTGTCAGAAAACAGAAGTACCGAAATATATTGATTACTTGGAATCAATGTTCTAGTTTTTAGTCAAATTAGAACTAAACTTTATTTCATAAATATTCATGATTTGAACCACTGAAGAACCACTTTGCTCACAGAATTTCAGATTTGTGATTATGTTCTTTTGCTTTACTGTAAGGAGAGAAATTTTAGAATAGTTTGTTAAATAGGCGAAAAATAAGAATTCTCCGATTTTTTTTCTCATTTCTCGCTACTACAAAATCGTTATTGTTTTTAGAAATGATTAAGAAGTGGAAAAAATTATCGTAGATTAGCTGCAAACATTACATTTCATAACTCTTGGAAGTTAAGGAAAAATAAGTAACTCATTTTAAACAGAATATTGCGGTCCTGCATTGAACTGAAAGTAAAGACACGGTTCCCAGTAGATAACCAAAGTCAAGCCTCACTGGGTGCGGTCAGTGTGCGAGTGGGTGACCAATTTGATCAGTCTGCGTAGGGACCGAAGGTGTGCGGTATCGGTCCTCGCTAATATGTTCTACCGTAAAGTGCTCGACTTCGCGTGCAGGTCGTCGGGCTACCAAAGCGGGGGTGTCATCCCCTCTGCAGAGGATTAAAATTGTGATAGCATGTCTTCGGATCATCCCCAGGGATGTTTCACAGACCGTCGCCGATAGCCCATTGTGCAGCTCTAGTGCGGCGTAAATGAACTACAACAACGTTAATAAAGTACCTACCTACAGAATATTATAAAAATTCTCAAAAACAGTAATTTTTATTACTCAACCGTAAGACCGTAATCTGAACTATGAAATCTATGATAATAATTGTGGAAAATAGTAATAATAATAATAATGAGAATGCTTGTCCATTTATTCATAGTATTGATTTCACTTAACCTAGGGATGAAATGATCAACGGTCAAAATTTATTCCCCATTTCGACGAAAGCTTTCAAAATGTAGACTATTTATATATAGGAAGATAAGGCGTGCAAAAAATGAAATTATCCTTAAGGATCTTTTGAAGTAGGGAATAAACATTTAACACAGGTGCTGATTCAGATGTAAAAGGGAACTCTTCTGGTTTGAATGTTTATGTCATAATTAAGGTGATCTCCGAAGTAAGGGAAGAGAAGGCTACATTACGCTCTGTTTTGTGTATGTTTGAGAAAACATCTTAGCACGTTTCAAAACCAATTCTTGTTTATACACAGAGCAATAACGAAGCAGCATTATGAGGAAAATATTTGAATTTTTGCTTTAAGCTCGGTTAACTTAGCCAAATGAAAATTTGACTAGTTGTCCATTGGCGTGGAAAATATTCCTTTTTTGAAATGCGCATTTTCTCGTTTGCATCACGGCTCATGAGTCTCCTTGGAAGGAATTCTTTAGTTAGATGTAAAAAAAAATAGCGGTTGAAAGTCAGCGCCATCTGTCGAAAACATTTTGAATTAAAATCAGAAACAATAGGAGAAAAATTAATGCCTAAACGAGCGAAGGTCTAATTAAGGATTTCAAAATTAAAAATATCGGGAACAAAGAATGGTAGAAGAATGAAATAGCGGGGTGTCTATTGCAAAAGCTATAAAAATTCTATACAGAAATTTTGGAATTTAGTAACAGAACTTGCCAACAGCGGGTGCTATCAGCTGTGCAGAATTCTTGAAAAGAATACAAGTGCTGTAAGACTGTAATCTAACCTGTGATATTGGAGTGCCAGAAGCATACAGTATAAAGAATTCAATAGAGTACATGGTACCTCCTAATTCAGTTCGATAATCTCCTTCACGTTTTAACTCTAGAATCGATTGTTGGTCATCACCCCTGGTCATCACTTGCTTGCAGAGCCATTTGTTGGCAACTTTTTTTTTAAAATTAGGTCTCCAAAATTTTTGTATACGATATTTACAGTTTTCACAATAAACATACCGTTTGCCTCCTTCCTCTATTACCTAATGCTCAATTTTGAAATCAATCAGTACTCTACTGTATCTATATTGTATGCATATATATATATATATATATATATATATATGCGTTTTATAATTTTTCCACTCTTTAACCGAGTGTTTAAATTGTCTTTGACACACAATTTATAAAAATGTTGAAATAAGTAGGAAATTTAATTACTGTTAAAATTACTAAACAACAATGGAAAGCAAGCTAAATATTCACTTTCAGACAGAAATAAAAGCTAATCATTAAAGTAAGCTATGAAATTAATAGTTATAAAAACAACAGTTAATAACTATGGCCAAATTATCAGGCGCACTATAAGATTCGATGTAAAATCTTAATTATCAGGTGATACTATGCAGCATTATTGTTTTTATGCGGCTGAAACCAGTTTACTTGTCTATGTTCGTGTATCAATTGCTTATCATCGTAATGCAATACGTTAAAAATAAATACAAATAGGAGGTATATAAAAATTTCCCGAATGGAAACCCATTGCATACATGTTTAAATATAAAAGTATTGCATATAAACTCGTGCCAAAAATGTAATTATTAAAAAACTACAGTGCGTCTAATAATTTGATCTAATTATTACTATATAATAATATAATACCTAATATAATAAATATTCTATATTAATATAATATACACTAACGTAAACAAGTGCAAGCCGTTTTCAGCAGCGTAAAAACAATAAAGCTGTATAGTATAACCTGATAATTAAGATTTTACATTGAATGCGTCGAATAATTTGACCAGGGAATGTATATATATATATTTATATCCTGTATCGGTTTTGTATAAACTCACCCAGGCTCACCACCAGCTTCCATATAATTCGCAAGTGTGACATCATTACTCCAGACGTCATATTGCCACTTCCGGAGACCAAGAACACCACACAGAACTCGACCTGTATGAATACCTACTCTCATGTTAAGATGAACATCGGTTGCTTCTACAACTGACCTATTAATAAAGAAAAACATTCATTACTCTCATCATGATATTATAAATAGATCGTTAAGCAGAAACCATCCTTAAGAGAGAATCCTTATAACTCTATATTGATATCCCAAAGTCACCAAATATTGGATAATAAAAGAAACATTTTGTTACTTACTTCAAGTAAACGCAATCCAAATACAATAATTTAGTATCCAAAAAAGTTTATAGAAGAGTATTGAAATTGCTTTAAAAAATTTAAATCATTCTATACAGCAGTTTGTGATACAAAAAACCTTTTAAGAAATAGTTTTGAAAAACCTTGTAAGTTTAAGGATCGAACTTAGAATTTAGGGAAAATTTGGAATTTTTGAAGGCAAACAAAACTGGCCTAATTCTAATATAAATTGAGAGATTAATGTATATAACATAACAACTGCAATAAAAAAGCAACGTTTGCATTTGAGCAACTTGATGTGCTTTAAGTAACTTGCAATGGTTTTAAATGTATTTTTTTTTCTCTTAACACATCACTGAAAAAATCGTGCTAAACTTTATTAAAAGTTAATTTTAAATTTATTGTTTCTGACCTTAATAATTGATAAAAAATTACTGAATAAAATAATTTTGAAATAAAACATCCTTAAAAAATATCAGATAAGAATTCTTATCTGAATAAAAAATTATAATAATTCAACATTATAAAAATTATAAAATTACAAATTATAAAAATGAAAAATTATAAAAATTATAATTATAAAATTAAGGAATTCTAAATGAATTTCTTTTAGGTTATAAGCTAAAATAATTCCTTTCAGGAAATCAAATCTCAACTTCAAAAATATTTTATTACCAGAAAAAAGAGCCCGATCAAAGTTTCTGGAGAGAACAGGAGTTGAGAACTTAATGCATTTTAATTAAATTATAAAATCAGAGTGTTTAATAACAGTTGCGAGGGACCGTCTGAGCTTCGGCAAGCGAGTCATTTCATGTGTTTCAACCTCAAAAATCTTTCTTTATTAAAATTAAAATTTTATATTTATTGCATTTAACTTTATTTTCTTGATTTCTTTTATTTATAAAAGAAAGTCAATTTGAACTGTAAAAAAAAATTGTATATAAAAAAAAAGCAAATGACATTACTAGCTCTTGAAGAAATAAGTGCCGGATAGAGTTCTGATATATTAGACAATTTAATATCCTCATTTGTCAAAGAACTTCAGTGACCACTTAGAAGAAAGAAAAGCGAACAAAAGAAGTACCGGAAAGCATTTTAACTGAAAGACTTCAAAGGAAACAATTTAAGCAGACATTCAATTTTTACCAGGATTGATTGATCAGAAAAGAAGAAAATCCATCAGAAATCTGTATTTCATTCCTTTCATTCATTATTCGAAACTACGTTAAGATAGTTTATGGAATAAATAAAGGGCCGCCGTCAAGTCCAGCAAATAAAAATTGATTTATTTTTAACGTCATTATTAAAGCTTCATTTGCAATTTTCTTTTATTCCTATTTAATTTTATTCTACATTATCCCGTAACCAATATTCAATATACCTATTGGTTTTTTTTAAAATAAAATACACAAAGTAATAAATTTGAAATGAATATAATTTTTTATTCAAGAAAAAAAACATTTCATTATAAAATTTAACACACACGCATCAGAATTTTGTATCCTTAATTAAACAATCCTCTTTAGATCACTCATAAATTTAGGGCATTTGTTACTTATTCTAATTCAATTCTAATTAATTTTTGTAACTAAATTGTGAAATTTCTGTGCAAAATTTTTACATCTTTCATAACTAATACGTCGTTCATTTCATTCCTCTATTATTATTATTCCTTATTATCATTCTTCTTTATTATTACTATTCTATTATTACTATTCTATTATTACTATTCTATTATTACTATTCTATTATTACTAATCTATTATTGTTGTCCTTCTTATTACTTTTTTGAGATTTGTAAGTTTGAAATCAGTTAGTCTTCCATTGTACCTAGATGAATGTAACTATTATTTATTTAAAGAAATTTATTACAGCATAATTCTGATCACTTATCACTAAGACAAAGCAGCTTAGGAAATAACGCCAAGTTAGAACAAATATAAAATTTACTTCAAAAACTGCTCGATCACTATCAAATTTCTGTATTAAATTTCAATAAAAAATCAAAGCAGATGTTAAGTTAGATTAATTAAAACGGTATCATCCCACCTTTTGCTTTCACATTTAAACTTTTATTACTTTTTATAGAAGATTGACTGAAGTAAAATTTTATAATAAAAGTAAGCATTACTATGAAATAAAAAAGATTGTTTGATAAATTCTTACTTATAATCAAAATTGGAGTATTTTTGTGTATTTCTGATTAAATATAATTTATATGGCCAGTGGAGTAGATAAAGATAAAAAAATAGAAGACAAATTCAAATCTTTACATATAATTTTTTGAGCCTTGTTGGAAATGATGATAAAAAAAAAATGAATTTAAAGAGAGCGGCGTTTACTTTAGCTGACAAAATTTTTTTTCATTTATTGGATAATTTTACATTTTAACAGTATAATTTTGATTTTGAACATAAAAATAGAAAAAACAAATTTTTATAATACAATTCCAAGAGATTTAATATCATGTATCCATTACAATACAGTTTCGAATTTTTTTTTTTCACACAGGTAAATATAACTGCAAGTGTAAAGATTTTTTAAGCTGGCATAGTACAGGCTTTTTAGTTGGCCAAAGAAAAAAAAACAAGAGAAGAAATGAAAATTTAAAATTATTGATTTTTCTAAAATTTATTTTAGAAAAATCAGAATATTATGGAACAGTATACATACCCCGTACTACTTTTCAAGAAGGCAAACTAATAAGTATAATTTGCTCTAACTAATTGTAACAAAAGCAAATTTTACAGTAAAAGAATAAAAAAAACTATATTTAATTTTCAAATTATTAGAACAGAAAATTTTGATAGTTTCCAGTATAATTTTATCAATACTGAACCACTTTTTATAGTTTTAAATTATATAGAAAAATTTCATATTACTGTAGCATTAAAAAAATCCAGAATCAATTAGTTAATAATCTTGCATATAAATACATATAATTAAAATTTGTAAAATTGCTTCATCAAATAATTTTAAAGTAGAATAATCTCGAAACAAAAACATGTGATTCTTAATATTTTTGAATAGAAATAATTTTAGTGAACTATTCCACGATTCTCCACTTAAAAATTCCATGATATGATTACTTTATTTTTGATTAGAATCAATTTTTTTAAAAATCACATGAAGAATCAGTAAATGTGTAACTCCATCCAACGAGAATTTTTATTGTATTTTCTAAAAAAAAATAAATTAACAGATAACCCCTGAATCTATCATCATATAAATTTGATGACGTAAAGTTGTTAATCATGTTTCCTTTTCATAGTATGACTGAATTTCTAAAAAGGCTGGGGCCATGGTTGCCAAGTGCTAAGAGAATCAGACTCCGGTCCGGAGGCCGGGGTTCGATCTCGACTCCTCTACGACCCACCGAGTACATTCGATATACGTACTCGTAAAATCTGTGGAATCGAAAGTCATGTGGTCGGTCGTTGAGCAGCACCACGGGTACAGGAATCTGAAGAAAATCTCCTTTCCCTTCAGATCTATGTATAAATTGAGGAAGTGGCCACACAAAATTGTGATGGCATGTCTTCGGATCATCCTTAGGGATGTTTCTCAGACGTTCGCCAACAGCCCATTGTGCAGCTCTTGAGTGACGTAAATAAAATACCTATCTATCTAAAAAAGCTGAAACAATGATAAGACAAGATGTCCATCTATATAATCAATAGACGATCCCTAAATTGGAACAATTAAATATTGCAACTTCTACTAAAATTATTAAATTAAAATTAAAAAAAAAAAAAATGTTGGATCAAAGATTGAAATCTTTCGATTTTCAATTTCTTTTATTGAAAATTCAGCTTTTATATTCTTAGAAACTGAGATGTTCTGAACACACACAAAAATCAGGAGTATCAGGACAAAAGGCTAAAAATCAGGACAAAATATTTTTTATCTGGATTTACAGGACGACTACGAACACTGCAAAGCACTAGCGAGAATTAAATTATAACACGGTTACTAATAGCATGAGCTTAAGTTCTGATACCACAATTAAAAATTAATTTACCTGAAGAATTATGATCTAAATTATTTCATAATGAATTAATAATTAATTATTGTAACTATTATATTCAATACTATAACTATTATTAATTATTATTATTAATAATAAACAATAAGTATAACTATGATAATGATAATTATGATAATTATAATTGCAATTAATTGTAATAATTATTATTATTGATAATAATTATTAAAAATAATGACTAATTAATAATTTTATCTAAAACGGAATTAATGCGTGTTGCTTCTGGAATGAACACCCTTAATGTATATCTTAAAAATCTGACCAAAATGAAATAAAAAAAAGCAGATTATCGGTCGCAAGCTAATATTTAGTGAAACAAAAATAACTGTCAAAAGCCTATCACGATCTGGATAATGCCTGAGGATAAGACATGCCATCACAATTTTGATTCTCTACAGAGGAGATATTTCCCCCTCCTAGGTAGTTGAGCACTTTACAGAAAAAGCGTTGGCTGAGGAACCTGGGACTAATATAGGCTGCTTTTATATTCATGTAGGAACCGTTTTTTATGAACAGTGGGACCGTTTAAATATTAATTTGTGATCCCTCATATGTCTTTGAGTTCGTTTTTTACGAAAATTTTAATAATAAATATTTAAAGCGATTATAAATGGGCATGTAGGCGGTGGGCTTTATAAACAGTCTTTTTATTTTTTATGTAAGAAACTTACATTTTTGTGTACCGCCTATGCTTGCACAAAATACGAAAAAAGAGTTAAGGGGCCGTTCAAAAAGTACGTACATTCCGAAGTGGGGGGGGGGGATTTGCTATTATGTACGGTTTTGTACGATGGGGAGGGGGGGAGGTATTATACAAAGTACGTACTTTATAAACATACACCAAATTTAAATTTGACTTTATCCTACACCCTCCTTAAGTAAATATTTAATTTTATTTAAAACATAATTATTTTAATTTTTATGAAAAAGGGGGGTAGACTAATTAAATTTACGTACTCTAAGGGGGGGGGGAGTAAGACCTTCTGTACGGTAATGTACGAAGGGGGGGGGAGTTTAAATTTCTCCATTTTTGTGTACGTACTTTTTGAACCGCCCCTAAAAAAATTTTTTAAATTTAGGGACGAGAAAGATATCTTTGAATATTCTAAATTTTAACCCTGTAATTAATTATATTGTTTAGAATAGTATGTAATCGTTAGTATAATTAGCCCGCAATTATTTCTTTAAAGCAACAAGTTTAATCAGGTTGAATATTTGAATATTCAGCTATCATTTCCTTTAATACTGTAGTCTGAGCAAGTTAAGCACTGCTTTTAGCTCTTGAATGAAAAATTATGGAATAAGTTGTAAGTTTACGACTAAATTTTTAAGAAAGGCATCTTTGAGAGAAGGGCACCTTTAAACATCTTAAATTTTATCTTTGTAATTTAGAATTAATTATCAAATTGACAATTAATCATAATTGTAGGAATAAAACGTAATTGTTAATATAACAAACACGAAATTGTTTATCTGAAGCAACATGTTTAGCCCTTTCCTTGATTATTGTAGTCTGAGCAAATAAAGCATTGTTTTTTTAACTTTTGAAATAAAAAGAAATGGAAATAAAGTTGCAAGCTAACAGCTAAAAATTTATTTATCTTTATCATTTTAATTCCTTGAAGAATAATAAACGAAAAGATAGAAACTAATTGTATATGAACTAAAACATCCAGAAACACTAAGTAAATACATGAGAATATATCTAAATGTAATTAATTAAAAAATTTTAAACAAAATTTTATTTGGACAATGAAATTAAAAACAAATTGTGATTCTTACTTTTTAAATTTCATTTTTGACAAGGATTTAAAAATATACATATTAAAGGCTCTTGTATGAAAAGAGAGAGTTACTTACGCTATCACATCAATCATGTCTAATCCCATTTCTACAGCACAATGAGCATGATCAGATCTAGGATCAGGCAGACCACTAACGCAATAGTAACAATCTCCAAGTATTTTAATTCGAAGGCAGTGGTTATCCTAATAAAAAATAATTGTATCATCAAGCTTTACTTATTTTACACAAACATTTAACATTAGAAAAATAATTAAAGGAGTTAGTGGAGAAATGTACTTTATTTTCACCAACTTGAATTAGTTACATCAAAACAAAGTCTAAAAAAAGCTTCAAAAACAATATTTTCTGTTTAAATTTAGACCAGCGGTTATCTTGGCTTAGACTCTCGACTAGCATATCACGCTGGCCGAGAGAACTGCTGTGTTAGACCATTCCAACATAAATTTTTGCTCGATCGTCTGTTAGTTTCGATCACCACATTGTTGCGGATATTGTTTTTTTTTCCTTAAAAAAATTGTTTTATAGTTTTTCTGAGTTAATAACTCTAGCTGTAGAAAAGCCTTTTTTAAAAAAAATTTCCTCGGAAGAATATTTCGTTTCTAATGCAGAAAGCAGCAAACCACACATTTTTATTTTCTATCTATAATTGATTTTTCAAATCATTGTTCATTTTTAAAACTTTTGTGAAAAGTGAAATCATGGAGCATATGTTTACAAGGAAAATTTGATGGTTTGAACTTTTTATTAAAACAATTACTTGCAGTGTAGTTCAAATAAAAATACAAATATCTAAATATCTATCATTTTTAAATAAGCAAAAATTAGAAAGAAAAATAAATTAAATGTTTAAAAGAAATTATAACAAAATGTAGTTTCTTTCAACGTTTTACGTAAATGAATAACGTTAAACCTAATTTATAATTATAAAGAAAACGGGATCTAAAAATCATGTTTTTTTATTTTTGTTTATTTTCTTAATATTTTATTTTTTTGAAAATGCAAAACTTACTTGAGTATTTCATAAAAAACCCGGGTTATATAGGGTTTTCGCTGAAAAATCGTTTTTCCTTGTTTTTGCGGGATTTTAAATTTTTAATCTTGACTTGATGAGATTTGATGAGATTGTTTTTAACGTGAAAATTTGGTAAGTATATATAAACTATATTTTTTACACTATATATACCCTAATATTTATTGCAAAACAATAGCATAGGAACTTTTCTTGAAGAGTTGCAGAAGCTATTATTAATGATAAAAATCGCGATAAAAATACTTACATTTGATAGCTGGTCAAACCTCCCAAAAAGTTCGTTTAAAAGTCTGACAAGCTCTTGAGCAGTACATTGTGAAGCCAGAACTGTAAAACCCACGATATCAGCAAAAAGAATGCTAAAAATAAAAAGATTTATTCATTCAAAACACGAAAGTATATAATGAACAATGCGCACTCTGAATAACTTATGATCGATTTCCACTCAAGGAGGTCACCTCTAATTAATTAGTGCAGTTTTAAGTTACTTTCCTGAATATACACACCTTTTTTCCTAATGGATTTCTGACCTGAAAATAAGGGGGAGGGAAATATGGTAAAAATAGTTAGGTCAGAAGAGCTGTTCAAGAATTTTATATTTTCTTTGAAATTCGATTTCTCTTTAACTATTCGTTCAAACTTCGTATTTTGTCTTTTCAAATTACATTCATTAAAATGATGCTAAAATTTGTATACTTTACAGTTCAGACATTTTTAATTATCCTTGGATAAGCAAATTTTTGTGTGCTAAAATTTTTCAATTCGATTAAAAAATTCTCGAGAAGTTAATTCAACACTCAGGGGTCAAAAAGTAACGACCGCTCTCCTGAGCAAACTATTAAGACCCTCAGAATGCGGCTACCTCTATTTTGTGGATCGGGAAGCATGAGGCAGGTTTATTCAGAGAAAGTATGTTTTAGTGCTGATTTCGTAACTTATGATGCATTAACAATTGGTATATTTCAGGTAACCTTCTCAATCCATAAAGATTGAGTCCCAGTAATCAAAAATATAAATAATTAGATCAAAACTTATTCAGGTTGTTTAATTTCTTTGCCTGTACAGCACACTTTTTAATAATAGAAATATTTAATTGAGGTTTGACTTGCTTTTTACAAAAATGCTTTTCACAGCTTCGGTGAGTTATTTATTTTGAACACAGTTCAAAATACTTGTTTAAGAAATTGGACACAGCAAAAAATGCGTCTGTTCAAATGCTTCACACAGATTTAACAACTGAACGATCAATTTCGAACTTACTTATCCTTACATTTTTTTTAAATCTAAACATATTCATTACGTGACTAAGATTCGGGTTGGCTGGCTTATACATATAACTTTTCAAGCATCTCTTCGCATTCAGAATACTAAACGATTCAATGGTTATAAGAAATCTCAATTCTCACCACGTCAATTTAATAACCACCATTGAAAATTTATAGAACCTGTGGTAGCCTTGTAAAACGTCTGTTGGCTTTTAATATCTTCCCAAGAAAACTAAGTTTAAAAATGTACTAAGTAATTAAGAAAAATGGATGACATAACATTACGAATTTATTTAGATCCGTAAAGTTTATTCATTAAAAGAAACAATTTTCATAAGAGAACTTAAAAAAAAGGAATTAAATGTTAAGTCCATTTTTTAAGCAACTATGTCCATTTTTTAAACAGCTATGTACATTTTTTGAACAGCTATGTATATTTTTTAAATAGTTATGTCTAGGACTGGGCGATATTAGAAATTATATATCGTGATATATCGTCAGTTTTGCATCGCGATATAGCGANAACGAAACAATATATATATAGGGAGCGCGAGTTGGCATCGGAACGTAAGAGAAAGTCCTTGCGTGTATCGCTATATCGCTATATCGTTATATTGTCTTCTTCACTCGACGGCTTAAATCAGATTTCTGATGCATCGCTTGGAATGAAAGTTGTTGTATCGGTTTGCCGATATAGGCGTTAAATCGATATGTCGCGATATATCGATTTATAGCCCAGTCCTAGTTATGTCCCTTTTCTTTACATATTGAAGTGCGCTCGCACCCGGTGTTTTATTTAACCTGGATCTGGTCGGATAAAACCGGGTATATATATATATTTTTTTTACAGAAATATTAATTCATTGTAATAAATTATTAAAAGGATTTTTATACTCTAGGAAACATACAGGTGTTTTAGAATCAATGAACCTAAGGCAATGAAGAGATATTAGAAACAGTCAATTGATATGCTTATTAGACTGCTTTACAGATTTACTTAGGAGTTTTTTCGGAATTTTTTTTTCAAAAGTCAGAGTCAAATTCTTTCTGACAGGGTCTTGTTTTTGTGATATCATAATAATAATGTATTTTTGTGAGAAAAGAACACTAAACCAATGCCTATCCAAGAAATTGTAGTTTTAAAATTATGAATTTGTCGACTTTATTTCGCAATTTTTATCAATTTATTGAATAGCTTGATAATTTTTCAAAACTTTTAATCGGATATTTTCAACAATATAAATAAAATTACGTAATTCTGATTTTTAACTTATGCAGTTTTGAGTCAAATGTTAATAATTTTGAGTATATCCGTTGAGTTGTTTTAGATTTTTTAAAATTACTTTTATAACTGTTTGAATGAATGAGAGCCGATTTAAACAAAACTGAAATTTAGAAAAAAAAAACTTGAAAAATCTGAAAACCAGCAATAATTTACAATCTTCCAAAACATTTTATAAGTGGAATTGTAATGGAATTATTTTGCCAGAAAAAACAAAAACGATACAAATTCTGAAATCACTATAGCGATATAATTTCCCCATTTCAACTAGGTGACGACTTTGTATTTTATATGTTTCGAAACAAACTGCCAATTAGAGTAAAAATTTTACATTTAAACATTGTTTGCAAAACTTTAAATAAAGACGATAAAAAGCATATTTATGTACTTACACTTACAGGTATTTTTCTGGCAAACTTGTTACGAAAACATTGAAAAATGCCTGTAAGTGCAAGTACATTTGAATTCGCTTTATATATTACATTTTGAGATTTATTCTGTGTTTTCTTGATTTTTTACTTTCTTTTTTCTTTGATTGTTTGATTTTGCATTTTTCATTTTAATTTTACATTTGTTTCTTAATAAGTTCTATTTTCGTTTAAATTTTTTGGTGCTCCTTTCACTATTGTATTGATATGTTTTGCTTTGGCTATATTAATACATTATTAGAAAGCACTATTTTTTCAAGGATATAATCGTGTAGGCTGATGACGAGATTATATTTTTTCCTTATTTTATTCTATTTCACAATTTTTTTAAATTTGTGAATATTTATCAAAAACATATTTTAATAATTTTTCTCTACTTTAATANGCGATGAAAATCATGACAGGTTAAAAAAGAGTTATAACTCTCGGAACCCATGTGACCTTCCCACGGAACAGCAGGGCACCTTTTAAAAATCGCTGAAATAGAAAAAAAAATCAAGAATTAGAAGATGAAAAAGAAACAATTTTTATTATTTACTTATTAGTTTTTTAGCATTTCTATTACAAGTAAAAATACACATGAGAATTAAAGTGCGCAGTAAAATAAATAAAGAACAACTGGAGTAATTTTTTGTTATTTACTCATAAGGAATGTTTCTGAACTTGAGCACTTCATTGGACGTGAAAACAAAGCGTTTAGTTTGAAAACCAGCTCGGAATATTTTTTTTTAAAAAAAATACATCAATAACCAGAAAAACAAATGTCTTCATTCAAATACTTGAATTTGCTGTTTTCGGAAAGAACAGATATCCACAATTATATTTTTAAAAGGTTTTTTTTTAATGTAATTTGAATACACTTTAAAAGCATGTTATGAGAAGTTCGCAACAAAATGATAATGTTAAAGAAAAAAGAATTAAGACGAGTTAAAAATTACCAGCTTACTAAGGAAATATGCTGCTAAAAGAAGATATTTGATAAAAAAATAAAAACGTAAATTAGCTGCATATCATTTAAAACGGAGCTCTGTTGACAAGATCTGCATTTTAAACGAAACAGTTGTTCAAAAGAAATAAATGTGTCAACTTTTAATAATTTTTACTTAAACATTCAACGTGTGTACCTATTATTCTATAACTTAACTTACGACAATTTCTTCTGCTATTACGAATTGGCGCTACATCGGACTGTTATATAAGTTTTTTATATTAATAAAGGATGGAACTATTAAAATTTTTCTCTGATTGTAATATTTTAAAACACAGTCTCTAATTAATAAATAAACTAATCAGGTATAATAAATGAACTTATTACACTATTATACCTCTATTTTTAATTCAGTGAAATTTAAAAGAAGTGAGCTTTCTATACATATTAAAAAGTGGTACTAAGTATTAAAATAGTGTTTTCGTTTGCAAATAGATTACTTAATAACGCACAATATATTTAAATGCTGGACTGAATTAAGGCATTAACGTTACTTTCATAATAATCTGAGAAGCAATTGAACGAAATCATTCAGATATTTTCATATATTATACTATATGAATATAGACTTTTCTGACTGCAGCGCGTTGAGGGTCAAAATTATTGTAATAGGCAGCAGTTCAAGTGCAAATGATGGGACTTTAAATAATAGTCCATTAAAAAGTTATCTGTCTTAGTTCTGTTATTATATTTCAGATAATGTATTTTGATGCTGCAGGTGGGATTCCAGTTAAAATTAGAACCTTTAAATTTCTTAAATCAATTTAAACTCTTAAATTAGATTCCTTCCTTTTAAAATGTCATAAGTTAGAATGCATTCCAACTAATTACATACTAATTACACTATTTGAAACCATTTTTAATTAATTAATGCACTTTATCTGGGATAAGTTAAAATGAATTTAAATGATTTTGTACCGTTTTACGATTCTAACGAAATAATTTTAAACGGTTTGATTTTAATTTTTATAAGGTTTAACTCTTTTGAAACTATCTGGTATAGTATAAGATGCCTCTAAAAAAAAGCTTTGTTATACGCATAATTATTAACGCTATTAAAATTTCGTTTTTGAAATAAATAAAAATTTCCCCAAAAGTTAAATGAAATCCAAAATGCAAAAATAAAATACATAATCTAAATGGAATAAAAAGTATTAACAACAATGCTAACATTACTCTAAGATATTTTTTTTAGTGAAATATCATTGTATCGAATGAAAATATATACAGAAATTGTCAAAAATAGTACTATTAAAAATACGTAAGCAGTACATGGCATATTTAATTACAAAAAAGAAGCAATCATCGTATACGTTATTCCAGATACATTAAAAAAATAAAACTTTGCTACTTTTTTAATAGACAGGTAAAAAATCTAATAAAGTATTTACAAGTTCTACACATTTAATCGAACAAAAGAGAGAATAAAATCTCGCGAAAATTAAATTTTAAAATACAGACAACCCTTCGTGGACTTTTATCGTTCATTTTTAATGAAAAGAAAAGTTATGCCTTTAAACTTTCAGAATTTCAGAAGATTGTAAAAACTCTTCAAACGCTAATGAAGTATGTTTTTCTGCAAATCAACTTACTAAAAAGTCTGCTTGTTAACAATCATCTTTGATTAACTAAGCAAAGTGCTAAATAAGTTTTTATTTAGAATTTTTCCATGACAATTATCATCCAGATTACTGTTCATAAAATAAAATTTGTTGTAAGATTGATTAATAAAAAAGCTAACCTTTTAAGTGTTAAAAGTTCTATTTATACATATTAGTATTTTAACCATTAACCTTTATTAATTCATTGAAAGATGAAACAATTACCGCAATTTAAGTATCACACAGTCTTGAAGCATTCTGGTTGTGAATTACATTGGAACTGGATTCATTAGATTACATTATATTCAGGAGTTACAGTTAACATTAATATTCATCAATTTAGTAATAAACATAATAGTTGTCAACGATAAGTATAATAATTCGTAAGAATATTACGATGCAATATTTCATTTGTGTGATTTACAATAGCGATTTATCTGAAGACAATCATCCAAACGTAAGCTGAAGGTGAGGAAGTAAAATAAGAAACATTAAAAAAAAATGTTTCTTTCTTTTTATTTATTTAGGAAAGAGGATTAAAGACCAGTTAGAGAATAAAATAAGCTAAAAGGTAGCATACCTACAAAGTATATTAAAAGCAAAAGAGTAAAATAGAGGTTAGAAGAAATAATATTAAGACAAAGATATAATATTTAAAGCTAGGTGAGATTTTAAAAAGTAATACTGATATATATTTTTTATAAAATAAATATATTGAAACTAAATTATTAGTGTAGATTAAGGTACTTTATTCATAAAGTAAAACTAGTTATCCTCCATCAGATCAAAATACGTTTTGAAAGAGGTTGAGTTAAAAAGCACAGAAGGATTTTAAAGCAGTTTTCAAAAAGACTGCAGAACATCATGGAAATGTTAGTTTATATGGATTGGATTGCGTATCAAGGCGGAGAACTTCTATGAGTTAAATAAATAAGCCTAAGAAACTAAAGCGAGAAGATATTATTGGATTAAAAAATTTCATTCGCTTCAAAAATATACAGATCGGAAATAACATCGACATGCTCTCAGGAGCTCAAAAATTGACACCCACTTTTAAGAATATCCAGAATTTTTAATGAAACAAAAGTGATTCGAAATATAAAACGCGAAGCTGCCAACTAAAAATAGAAATAAAGGTGAGAAACTCAGACGAGATAGAATAAAAATGAAGAATAAATTGAAATCACTGTGACTGAGAAGGTACACTGCTATAGAGAGGTTATGAAGAACTAATGCCATTAACAAGGGCCTCCATATGCATCACGATGTGATTGGAGTGGAAATAATTTTGGATTTATGCCATAGGTTCCATCAATGTGCAGCAATTGATGATTTCTCGTATAACGGACATATTTATCGTGTTCCTTATGTCTAAATCACTTTAAAGTGCGGCTAATATGTCCAATGTAAGACAATTTGCCTTCCAATAGACTTAATGTTGCGGTAATAAGTTCGTACACTGCCCTGCAAAATGCTTCAAGATCGATTTCGAGAAAAGTGACTTTAAATGATTTCATTTCTATTTCTAATGCTATGACTTCTAAAAAAGAATTTCGAACACATGATAAAACAAAACTTATCAAAAAAAATTGCATTATATGTGTGTGTGTTAGCGTTATGTCCCTGAGTTTCAATTGTGAACTACGAGCCCCAAAACTTTTTCAAATTTTGATTCAATTTACTTTTTGCCGCTGAATAGAATATCTATTTTCAATGTGGCTTGCTTTGCACGAAGGATTTTTTTAAAAATTATTTTTAAATTGAACACATTGAAAATTCTCTTCGAACAAACCTCATCATTCAAACAAAAATATCTAAGTGTGAAAGAAACTGCATTAGTAACATACACTATATAAATTTTAAACTAAATCGAATAAATATTTATAAAGTTATCGAGTTAGGTTGTTTGAAAAAAAAACACATTACACTGGGGAGCAAATTCTTTTTTGTTTTCTGTTTCATGAGATTTTTCAACGGATCTTGGATATTTTCGCGTCACTGATTTCAATCGATTCTTACAATTTGATCTGCAATCGATTTCTCTCTCCAAGCTACAGTTTTTTTTTTTAAATGTTACAGATTTAAATGTCAAATGTTAAATAAAGTCTTTAAGCTACCGATTTTCTTTTAAATTGTCATTTTTAGTGTATTTTTTATTATAATGTACAAGTTTAAAAACATTAAATTTAACAGAGGGTGGCATAAATGCTGCGACAAACTTCTAGAAATCATCAACTAGACAAACATCTAGACAACTATCTTTTCATCATCAGGATTGAAATTGCATAAGAATGCATGCCCAAAAATTTCGTCATACTCCACTAGGAGCTTTTCCCTATTATGAACTGTTTCTTTGAGGGCTTCTGAATAGATCAAAATAGGGGACGTCGTCCTATCCGCGTACAATGGCATTTCGAGGCATGGCTTCTTATGCAATTTTACCTGATGACGTACCCTAATTACTTCAGCAGTTTGCAAACTACGCAACATTTGCAACATTTACGCTACCCCTGTTATATATCACGTTTTTAAACTTGCACAATTCAACAAAAAATTGGCTAAAATTCTAATTAAAAAAAATCTGCAACTTTAGAAGCAAAAGTTAATTTCAGATTTGAAATCCTAATACCCGAATTAGGCAAGATCAAGTATTTGCATAAATGCAACAAAAAATTTGTTCCCCTGTGTTATTTAAGGTTACAAAATTTGTTTCAATGCAAAATTTAACAATCCAATGCAGTTTAATTCAATTTTTTATAATCTAAAACTTGAAATGGCCCTGATGAGTACCATTAAAGTAATATATTGCACGAGGGCGCAAAACTATCTCTGTAAAGGTAGCTGCACCTTTGTATAACAGCCCTTTAAGGGATTTAATGGAAAAAGATTTCTGATAATGAATTTATCAAAACTAATTATTTTTCTGGAGTCACTAGCATGACAATTTCCCGCCTCCATAAATGTTTATCGAAAACGTTTATTTCCTCAGGATAAATTTACTGTTAAGAAAATTATCATGCAAATGTTGACAAACTTACTTGGTTTCCGCGATTTTCATTGTAGCTTTACTCAAGGGTTTGTATAAATGAATTTTTCTGTTAACGACCCTTTCACAAATTATTTTATCGTAAAAACGGATAATTCATAAATTATTTTGTTGTAAAAACGGACGCTTTACAAAATGTTTTATTATAAAAAATCACAAAAAATTTTTTTTTGTCATAAAAAGAGATAATTCACAAATCATTTTATCGTAAAAATGAACTCCTTAAAAAATTTTTATTATAAAAAAATCATAAAAAATATTTTATAGTAAAAACAGATAATTCATAAATCATTTTATTGTAAAAGTGGACTCTTTACAAAATGTATAATTTTTAAAAAATCGTAAAAAAATTTTTTTGTCGAAAAAAGGGATAATTCACAAATTAATTTATCGAAAAAATGGACTCTATAAAAATGCGCTATTATAAAAAAAATCATAAAAAATATCTTATCGTAGAAAAGGATAATTAATAAATTATTTTATCGTAAAAACGAACCCTTCATAAAATGTTTTTATCATAAAAACAAATCTTAAACAAAATATTTTACCATAAAAGCAGATAATTCCAAACTATTTTATCGTAAAAACGGACCCTTTACAAATCATTTTGTCATAAAAACTAATTCTTATCAAAATATATTATAGTAAAAGCGGATAATTTGAAAAATATTTTATCGTTAACACATATCATTTAAAAGTATTTTGTCGTAAAAATAAATAATTCACAAAACATTTTATGGTAAAAGCAGATACTTCACAAAAAATTTTATCGTAAAAACGGATGTTTCAT
Organism: Parasteatoda tepidariorum; assembly: GCF_043381705.1. NCBI lineage: Eukaryota > Metazoa > Arthropoda > Arachnida > Araneae > Theridiidae > Parasteatoda > Parasteatoda tepidariorum. Next base: position 56,072,513 of record NC_092215.1, on the reverse strand, counting down.
AAAATATTTTATTATAAAAGTAAATCCTAAGCGAATAATTTTAAAACTAACATGGATCCTATGCAAGTTACTTTATCGTAAAAATAAATTCTTCACAAAATATTTCGTCGCAAAAGTGGATACTTCGAAAGATATTTTTTTGTAAAACCGGACCTTTCATAAAACATTTTGTCGGAAAAACGTACCCTTCACAAAATTCTTCCTTTGAAAAACGAATTCTTTACAAATCTGAGTTCAAAATCAAACTTTTTGTTTTGCAACTAGCGTGATTGCTGCAATTATTGATATCGCAGTCGCAGATACGCTGTTACTGATATTAAGTCGATCGATTTAAAATATTAAATTTTTTTTCTTATTATATTTTAACTATTTTTTGTAAAAATTTTAGTACTATTGCAAATGCTGCAATTGTTTAGTTAAGCAACGAAAACATCGTAAAACAAATGTATATGAATAAAGTAAATCTTTTATAGATATTTTCAATAAATTGCAATTCGTATTATTTGGATTTAAAAATACACATAGCTAGTTACATTTTACGTGGGTTTTTCTTCAAATCAGGAAACAAGAATCTATCAAATTCATGAATCTATTTTCACAACTTACAAATACGATACAGTTTGTCCCCTTTAAAAAGAGCCATATATCTAGATTGAGTGAGCCATAACTTGACGCAAAGAAAACCAATATGAACCAAACATAGATATTAAGAAAGTCTATATCTAAACACAGATTTACAGGGAGTAAGATTTTAAAATAACGTTTTAAACAAAATAAAATTAGACCACAAACACTTTTTATTTTCACAAAACGGTGATTTTTTTCTTCATAATTCTCATAATTGGCATAGAAAGCGCTGACTAAAGATGAATAAAATTGTACTTAACAGTCATGAATAACTGTTAGAAACTTTACGACGGCTATAAAACTAGCATATTATTTGCTAAAAAGCGTTGTTTCAGAGGAAAGAGATTTGGGGAAATAGCCCCTTAATGATGTTGATCAAAAACTTTGCTCTAAAACAATGCGCTAGTTTATAAAAGCATTAAAAAATAATATATTATGTCCTTATAAGAGATTGTACTTAGTCTTTATAGAATTGTTAAATAATTATTATTCGTCATTTTCAAGTGCATATTAATGCGTGTCAGGAGTGATATACTGGTCTATATTTATGCATACCAGGAGTCATAGACAGGTGCATATTTATACAGGTCAGGAGACCTACATAGGTACATATTCATATAGGTCAAGAGTCATACACAGGTGCATATTTATACATGCCAGGAGTCATACACAAGTGCATATTTATGCACGTCAGGAAGCATACACAAGTAAATATTTATATATGCCAAGAGTCATACAGAGGTACATATTTATACATGTCAGCAGTCATATCCAGGTTTAATGATATGAACAATGAATGTTCAATTGAACAATGTTCACTATGAAATATTTTTATATCTATTTGATATTGTTCATGGTTTTTAATATTATCAAGTGTCTCTCTTTTATAGTAAAAAAAAAACAAATCTTTTTATGATAAAAAATAAGTCTATAGAAATTAACGCGGGGGTAATTTAAAAAGTCTTCTTGGGTCAGCATCTTATTCGGAGATCACAGGTTTGTCACCACTTGCATAGAGGATACGGGCGAAAGATGTGTCATCACGAATAACTGTTAGAAACTTATAACAATTTTAAAAAATCATATTACTCTCTAAGAAAATTATTTTGTATAACAACTCAGAACAACTGTTTCTGGCAGAAACAATTTTTTAATTTTCTTTCTATACAAACAAGCGAGCAAAAAATAATAATCAATTTTAAAAAAAAACCAAACCTTTTGCCTTTGTAACTAACAAACCTAAGTTAAACGACAATAACTTAAAATAGATTACAAATGAGAAGAAAAATGACTATGAAAAAGAGGATTAATAGTTAAGCAAAGCTGTAATGTTACTTGAAATACCTTATTTACAAACTAAAAAAAGATTTAGTCTTTAAATTAATTTAGAAAAATCAATTCAGAATGTTAGAGGGCAGTTAAAAATAAATTGTGGATTATACAGGTTATATTTATCACGGATTTATAGTTTACAGGTTATATTTTAAGTGGATTTCGAATAATTACGTTTCAAATAACAACAATAATAATCATAATAATAATAGAATGATAATGCAGGTATTTGTTAAGGAAAAATTTGTGTCAGTTAAAAGACCCTTCACACATTATTTTTTCGTAAAGGTAATCAAAAAGTATTTTATTTTAAGCAACAATTATTTTTCATTTTAAGAATGGACCTTTCTCAAAACTTTAATAAATGGAATGGATAATGAAATTAATTTATAATTTAGAAAAAAAATCTGCTTAAGACATGATTTGTGCATTATTTAACAAAACCAGGGACCCTCGCACAAAGAGCCCAATTTGAAGCTAGTTTCAGTTTTAGGAAATCATGAGTTAATTTCGTGAAAATCACATAAACAGGACCCTATTTTCACAAATTCACAAAATGAGTAGATTTCGCACAATTTCAAAAAAAAAAAAAAAAAAAAAAAAAAAAAAAAAAGAAGTTTGGATAGAATCAGGTTTCATAATGTTTAAATTAAAGTATGATATTGGAAATGATGAATTTGAAGACAATTTAGAAGTGGTGCAAGCGATTTCAATGCGGGAAGGAGTTAGTTGAACATGAGCAATATTCTGCATTTTCGATGAAGATCTTCCTCAAAAAAAGTTTGTTTAGACTCACTTTCTTATTCAAACTTTCACGCCAGGGTCATTAACCTGATTATTCCCCTCCCCCAAGAGAAATACTGCATCATCACTCAAATCTACTTAAGATTTTAAATGTTGTTTGTTTAGGTAAATTTCTTGACTTGAATTTATATATATATATNGGTTCAAAGCATAACTATCTAAATCTTACCTTACGTTCTCGTGTTTCTGAATGTATATTTTATGGAATGGACCTTCCCTTGGTCGGATTATATCTGCCTTCATTTCCATGGCAACATGTTGTGGTAGCACACTCAGTAAAAGTCGCTCCTTAAATGCAAAACAATTAGTAAAGAACGATGCATTAACAGAATAGCATATGATGTCAATGTTTTGGAGTTTACAGGGTGTCCAAAAAGTATGGAAGCGGAGAAATAGTTCGAGAAATATGCAGTGGATTAAAAATCTAAAAATTCCCACTTGAAAATATTTTCGAAAGATGTAATTAATGGTTTTAAAAACCCTATTATTAACCCCTTAAGGTTGGAGCGGGCCCGACAAAATCAGATTTGTGGGGAAAAAATACCCCGATTTGGGTGACACATTTTCGCATTTTGGTTCCCAGATGGCGTTGAAAATGAAAATGGACTGCAAATTGTTTTAAGTGGAAGTTTATTTTTCAGGTGGGAAAAATAAAAATAGTCTTGATTGATGTTTTAAAAATATCTAATTCTACCCTTCCCGGCTAAGATGACTTTGTTTACGATGTTACTTTGTTCACGCAGTTGGGCGATATAAGAAGTAGAGTTAAAAAGTTTTTTGTTGTGATAAAATGACTATCGTAATAATAATTTAATTAAAATAAAATTAACATTATAAATGTGATTTTTGTATTCTAAAATAGAATCGAAAGTTAATCAATCAAACAATCAAGAGTTCATATCAAACAAACTAAAGCATCGTTAGTCATGTGAAACTCAAAAGAACAGTGAGCGATAAAAATGATTATTAAAAAGTAATTAAACGGAGGACAAAAGTGTGAATTAGAATAAATTCTGTGTCAGTTTTGTTAACTTCATATATTTCCCCTTTTTTTCCAAATATTAATAAGCGGGAATGATGAAATTGACTAAGGAAAAATAAATGCATTGTCGTTAAGTTTATTACAAGTGCTACAAAAGCGATAAAAAGAAATATTTTAATTTAAAAGAATTATTCAATATTTTTTTCAAAAATGATATGTTTTGATTTTATAAAACTTATTTTTGATTTTTCAATTTCCATAGAGAATACTAATAAAAGTTTTATCCTAACAATTTATCTAAATGTTTAAATTTAAGTAAATTTAAAACTTCTCTAAAATTTCCGGATATTTTTTTGAGGGTTAGAAAACACACAGAAAAAACTACATTTTTCTGTCATTTATAAGTTTTTTTAAAAGAAAATCATTCCTGTTTTTTTCTTCAAACTAATGAGATTTTAATTTTTTACTATGTGTATATTACATAATAAAGACAAAAAGGATAAAAGAAAGGCGAGATTAACGAAGAAAATTAAATAAGTGAAAAATATAGAGAAATCATGAAAACATGGGAAAAAATATAAAGATTTCTTCTGTTTTCTAAAGGCCCTTCTATTTTCATATTTTGTAATCCGGCAAACTAAATATTTTAATAATTTTTAAAAATATTTTAAATCATTTTTAAAACATGCCGGTAAGTGTAAGTGCATTTGAAATCACTTTTCGCTTTATATTTTACATTTCGTATTTTATTTTGTATTTTTCTGGCATTTAATTTTCTATTTTTTGCTTGATTGTTTTATTTTGCATTTTTTGCGTTATTTTTTACTTAATATGTTTTATTTTCTATTTTTTACTTGATTGTTTTATTTTGCATTTTTTGTTTTATTTTTTACTTAATATGTTTTATTTTTTACTTAATATGTTTTATTTTATACTTAATATGTTTTATTTCTTACTTAATATGTTTTATTTTTAACTTAATATGTTTTAATTTTTACTTAATATGTTTCATTTTTTTCTTAATTTATAATTTTACTTAATATGCTTGCATTTTTAACTAAATATGTTCTATTTTCGTTTCAATTTTTTTGGGGTGCTTTTCACACTTTTGTATTAATTTATTTCGCTCTGCTTTATTAATACAATGTTAGTAAGCACTCTTTTTTAAGGATATAATCGTGTGAGCTGATAACGAGATTATATCTTTGCCTTATTTTGTTTTCCAGCATTTTAATTTTTTTTTATTTTAAATATTTTTTAAAAATATTTCATTTGAAAAAATTTTTTTCTTCCGTTTTCATAAATCTTTATATTTTTTCCATTTTTTCTCCATATTTTCAACTATATGATACCCTAACAATGAAGAAACCAAAACAAAATCAAATGAAATAAAACAAATGAAAGGAAATTATATGATTTACACTTCTAGATAATTTTAAATTTATTTCTTAATTTTCTAACTAAAAATTTGTATAATAATGTAAAAATTTAAATTCATATTCCTTATCTATTAACTTTATTTCTTACTTTAAAAAAATACTGCAAGAGTGCTTTTTTTAAAGAAATTTACTGCAACTAAATTTTAACTAACGAAATGTTTTTGTTTAGTTAAATAAATTAAATCTACAAGTGGATATCGAAAGTACTTTAAAGCTTTAAAGTAGGAAAGGAAATAATAGGATTTACTGACGTAAATGAGTTAAAGTCATGTTAAATTTTTCAACAGCTAAAAAGCATACTTTAAGAAATATGCAAACATTCACATATCATAATCTCTTTTACTATGTATTTGTTAATATGAATCATGGTAAATTCAATTAGTAATTTTCTAGTATAAAAAGAGAATGCTAACATTTTAAATAAAAGGATTTCATTCTTTAATCAATAAAAGGATTGCAAAATTCGGAAAAGTCATAAATACCAAATTTATTTTGAAACGATTATTTTTTAATCGCGAAAAAGTCATATTTTTTTAGTAAAGATAGCAGCAGCACTTCTAATGAATCAGTTCAAATGAGTGGTGAGAGTAGTTTGTGTAGAGGTTAATAACACGGTGGTGTGATTACAGTATCGGCCACAGTGGAGTAGATGGAGAGCGTGGTTATGGGGATCGATTTAGGTAAAATCAAATAAATTTTTCAAAAAAAAATCAAAAATTTCCATTTTTATTTTTATAAATAATGTATAATATATATATTTTAAACAATTCGAACGATATTTCCATATTGCGATTGCAGCGCCATCAGTGAATCAAAATGCCAACAAACTCAGTCCGACTGGAGCACTTTTTTGGGGGAAATACCAATCTGCAAGAAAAAGGCTTTTTTTTTTTTAAATTTTAAAGATGCTTCTCGCCCAACCACCAAAAGAATAAGGTTGGAGGTGAAATTTCAGCTTAATTAACGAATTTTATGAATATATTTCATACGTGCATTTCTCAAAATATTTGTCTCTTTCCATAATTTCCCTGTATAGAACGGTTTTATAGTGAAGCAGTGTAATAAATCACAAAAAGAAAAAGTAGTCATAAATTTCTGATTATTTGAAATGTGTAGTTTCTAGTTTTAAAAGCTCCTCTTATCATAGATCACTGTTGTAGGATAGTAGGAGAATATCTCTTTAAATTGTATATAATTTTACATAAGTGTTTTGCGTCTTTACATTGAACGACAAAAAACAAAAAAAAATTTAATCTCCACTTTTTTGCAAGAAATATAAAAAGTAAGGAAAAGAAAAGTAAATAAATAAAAACGGCCTATTATTGTTTCGAAATGAATACTACTTACTTTGCGGGGAAAAATAATATTCATGGATCAGTTTAGTCCTGAAAGTTATTAAATAAATGCGTGACAATAATTAAGTGTAGGTAATTTTTCTAATATAAACTGAGAGGGCCGGGATAGCTTGGTTGGGAGGGCACTGGGCCCATGTTCAAGAGCTCGTGGGTTCAATCTCCGCAGACCAAAGACTCCCCGAGTAGTAAATGGTGACTGATGCACGTTAAATCAATTGGGTCACAAAGTCCTCCATGTTCCCATTACAAATCATACCTCTGGGGGTACTGGAGTTTCCTTATCTTCTGGATTGGTTCAAAATTACAAAGCTACGGAGTTGAACATTAGTAGTCGTAAAACCAAAATTGGGTCGGCTGTTCAACGACGGTTATAAAATAAAAATATAAACTGTGAGCACTATTAATGCGTGTTTTGAGAAATAATTCCTTTCAAGAATTATTTTGAGTTTAAGCGACAGAATGATGGACATTTGGGGTTTAAATGAAAAATAATGCCTCTTTTCAGAAAAATTTAAGAAGTGACAGAAAGAGATTAAGGAAACTATTGGGTTGTTAGGAAAGTAATTAAATTTTTTCTTATAAAACTGAAAAGGTGATTTTCTTATCGTGAATAAATGTTTTATTGAATCATATATTGTCCATTCTGGTCCAATACCTATCGCCATCTTTCTGGTGTGCAAAAATTTGCAAAAATCCAAGTGCAAAAATTTTTTGTTCTTCGCTGGCAAAAAATTAATCCAGATGATTCTTGACCTATCCTTATTTGAAGTAAAGGTTTTACATTCTAAAATATTTTTTAGAGGCTGGAACATTGTTGTAGACAACCCATATTTCATCCCCAGTGATAATGCTCTTCAAAATGGATAATTTTCTTGACGTTTAATAAGCAATTCACGGCACACTTTTTTTTATGCCGTAAGAATATTATGTACCTTGATGACGAGCTTTAAGATTAAATCTTAGGCTTTTTAATGATCATCAATGGATGAATTCGATAAATTTAATGCTTCTCGCGAGTTGTTTGTTATTCGTCGACTAGCATCAATTAGTGCCTTATTGTGTCTTCAGCTTAAACTGGCGTACTGCATCATCATGCATCGTAATCGAAATTTTGCCAGATCAAAAGTTTTGAAAACCAAAACATCTTCTCCATACATATCGGATAATTTTTTTTATCTTCTAAATATCCCCAAAATATCGATTATACTTTATTGAATTTAATCATACAAATTAATATTTATTAAACATTGTTTTAAAGTATCATACTAAAACCGATTTTAACAATGTAAAGAATAATGGTTTGTATTTATTTACTTCATCAATGCTTTAATACTTCTCTGTTAAAAAAAAACTAATACTTCTTTATTAATGATATTTAATATTTGTGATTTATACTTAAAACTGTAGATTTAAACATAACGCTGTTACTGTCACTTTTTTTCGACTTATTTGCTATAATATACATTTGCGACTGACCACATTGCGATCGGACACCCTGTATCAATAGTTACATTGATACAGGGTGTCCAGCGAGGGATTCATTGGCTCATTTTAGAATAAAACGGAAACAGAGGGTGATAGAGAAATGAAACAAATGGTATGTTTACAATGAAAGTTGTAAAAATGTTATTCAAAATTTTGAATTTAGTTGCGAAAATTGACAACAGATGGCCAGATTGAAGAATTCTAGCATTAAAACGGGAAAGGAGTTATTGTAAGGGATTAGGTATGTGTTAACAGATTTCACAATAAATATATCGTTCTTCTTCAATAGTTCTTTGTTTAAGGATTTTTAATTTTGAAATCAGTTAGTCCACCTCTATACACCCTGTATTTTTTTTCAATAGGTAATCGAAAAAGGTTTTCGTCCACGTATTTTATAGATCAGGATTTTTTAAAATTTTTGGTGTGGGACTCCATAAGCATTGCGTAAATTGAACACAAGAGTGTTGAAAATTGTCACTGATACAGTAATATACTTTTGTGCTTTTAGGGTTTCAATTTTTTATTTTTTCCTATAGCAGATCCGGCTACCCTAATTGGGATCGGTTCGCGCAGTTTAGAAAACTCTGCTATAAACTAACATAACCGTTAGGTCGTGTTAAAATGCTGAGTTTTTCAAGCCCAGCTCTAGACTTCCTACAAACATTTAATATTATTAAGCCTAATTTAAAAAAACGGTTAACACATTTTCTAAATAAAATGTTTGCTTTAATTTTAACAATTAAAGAATAAGTTTAGAAAAGACAGTAGGCAACCTCTCGAAGGCAAGAGGTTATATGGCAAAATTAGGAAATTTTACTATTGACCAGTGGCCAGTTAGAGCATTTTTGATTGTAGTCACTTTTTAAAAATGCGGCCACATTTTTAAAAAATGAAAATTTCACACCATTAAAAAACTGTTTATCTTAATAATGTAAGTTTCTCGTAAAATATAGCAAGCATTATGAGGTTCATTTCTAAAACGAAGAAAAATTTTAAGAAAAAAAACGTAAATTATAGTAATATTTAGAATTTTGCCAAATATTCATCATAATTCTATATTTATTCAAAAAATAACATGTACATGGTATACTTTTGACAAAAAAGTGGCGATTGGGTGGCGACGGGTAAACATTTTTTTAATCCTCATTTGTTATAGTGAGTTAAGATGTGGTCATTGGCGACTGTTAATTTTACCTTACACAATAGGCACGAATATTTAACCCAGTTTATCATGACAAGACATTTTGTCATATCAGCTTATGACCGACCAGTCTTATTTTGTCATATCAGTTTTTTCTTCAAAATTTTATATCAGAGAAATGACATTTTGAAGACCAAATTCGTCTTTAAATTTTATTTGATTTAAACTAAATAATCCAGTTGATTAAGTTTTTATGCAACTGATTAAAAGATTCATCAAAGAAAGATTTTCTAAACAGTCTTCAAATTGTCCATATCTAACAAAACAAAACAAAATTGTCCATACCTATATTCCAATAGTGTATTTTAAAACATGGGAGTAAGTTATGGTAAAAATCATTCATTTGCTGTATTTTATAAAATTTATAATTCTATTTATTGTTTTTGTAACATTTTTAGAAAGAAATTTAGAGTAAACACTAGCATAAAATAAGAAAGAGTAGAATTTCTGCGAAAAACATTATATTTTTATGTTAGACAGCTTTATTTTCAGTTTCCTTTCAACTAATTTCGCAAAAAAAAAATGTTTTGTAAGTTAATAATTCTTTTTTGCACTTAGATGTGTCTACTAAATTTTAAAAGAAAAAATCATGTCACCTTTAAATATAAACATACCTTTTTTTCCAACTGATTTGGATTTCTGAGCTCTAAAATATATGGAGTAGCCGCAATCTGGGATCACAATCTGGGTCTTAATTGTTTGATCGAGAGACCAGTCTAAAGTTTGGACCCCTTAATATTAATTTTATTTTTTGCATATTTTGCCATATGACGAGAATTATTTAAACGAATCGAAATTTTTTTTTTAATTTTAAGGCAAACAATTTTTTAGATTATTTTAACGAATCTAATTTTACATATACAAAATTTGAACGAAATGAGTCGACCTAAAAAATCAAATTTTAGAAGTTTTTAAAACTCGATCAGAAAATTTGGTTGAGAAATCAAAGAATCGAAAAGGTATTTGAAGAAAGTAGATTTTTATGTTTGATTTCGTAATGCAAATTATCGTTAATCAATTAGCATATTTGAAGTCATTTCTTTAGATCATTAAGTTTTAGTACTTTACTTTTTATGCATCAGTTGTTCATATGTACAATATTCCAATTTATCAAAATAATGCTGCCACCTGGAAAAACATTTTTAAAAATTCCATAACAGTTGTTGGATTCTAAATGAATCCAACGTACAGAAAAACCATCAAACGTTTCGTTAAAATAAATATAATAGCTGTAAGGGACAAAAAACTTCGCCTAGATGATTTTAAAAACATCTGAAGAAGAATTTTAGAATAGGATATCATTTCAATGGAAAATAAAATATACAATACGTTCATGTTTTTAACTATTTTCCCTCTCAAGAAAAATATTTCTCTACAACGTTAAATCTTGTTTTTTTTTTCAAATGTTTTGAAAATTTTCCTCGGTAAAATATGATACGATTACTGCTATTTCGCTGCAAAGAGTCGATATTTTCTGGAAATATATTTAAAAGGAAGGAAAATTGTTTTTCTCCAAAAAGATTTTAGAAAGTTATGCATTTAAATGAGTTCTGTATACGAGCTTGTTTAAAATAAGGTTTTTAATAGACATTTTCGAGTTGTTATTAACCAGAAAAGAGCTTGGTAAAAAAAAAGTTGAAAGTAAAAATACAAAAATGCTATGCGCAAAACAAGTTTTAAATAATTGGAAAAAAGTACTCGAAGTTTTAACACAAGAAAGAAATGTATGTAGGCAGCATATATCCGCAGAATATTATTAATATTTTAATAAAAAAATATCGATGTGTGATTTTTTTTAAATTTTGTGAATACGAATCATTATAAGTGATTCTTAAATGGTCTGAATACGAATCCCGGTGTGAGACTTTTCAATCGCGCGAATATGTGTCGCGATTGTGCGAATTTAAATGGCATGAATACAGTCGATATGATGCACGATTTTTTTAAATCATGTGAATACGAATCCCGATGTGAGATTTTAAAATCACGTTATTACAATCACGATGTGTAATTTTGAATAGCGTGAATGCGATGTATATTTTTAAATCGCGTGAATACGATGTATTTTAAATTGCGTGAATATAATACACAATACTTAAGTAGGAATAAATAATATAATACGTAAGTAGTAAAAAGCGTAAAAAATGGTTTTGTCTGGAATTTGGACCTTTGGATAACAAATCTTTGTCAAGGCACACGATCAGAAAAAAAAATCGTAAACTATCATTTTTTAAGTGATGAAAGTTTTTAAATTCTGTCCAATATATTGGAGGTCAAAAGAACAATCACAACTTATGCATAATTATAGCATGTACAGTTAAATGTTGAACAGAGCAAATTTTCTTCAATCTCTATAAGGTATTCCCCAAACTACATTAATATATAATCGAGCTTAAATATTAATTTAATGTGGTTCAACTCTATTAAGGTTGTAGCAAATATGGATTACGGTTTAACATACTCTAAAATTTCTAACATAGTAAAAACTATGGTGAAATACCTATCCGAATTCGGTGTTAAAAAGCTCCAAAAATTGCTTGACTTTATTTCAAAATAATACAGAATCAAGCATTCGTATACGCTTTGAAGGGTGTAATTAAATCTGAACACCAATAATTGATAAATCTTACATCATGCTCAGATGCATTTACTCAATTCTAGACAATTCTAGATTGTTTACAATGGAGCACGAGTTGATGAATGTTCGTAGTCACGCAAGCTGCTGAATATTCCACAAAAACAGAAGTTAATTGCAAATAGAAGCATGCATGTATTTAGTTGTGCTATCAAGTTTATTATGATCTCATAAAAAGACTTTAAAAATTTTAAAGTTTTTTATTTCTACTTAAAATTCTTTATTACTTAAGAATTAATGAGTACCTTTGGTCCGTGAATAAATTATTCTTACTTTATCTTCAAAATAACCTCACTAACTCTTATGTGTATCTTATCTTACTGCAATTATAAATTTTAGTGTTACTGAACATAAAATGGTGGCTTTACGCCACATAAGAGACACATATGAAAGGACATTCTTGGTCTTTAATAATTATTGGTGTAGTGAAACACAAAAAACCGAGAGTCATTTATTGTGCTTCATAACGGTGTAAAGTAGTTACCACCATTTTTGGTGTTGAGATACTATAGATAACGAATAACTTCAAGTGCTAGAAAGAGTTAGTTGTTCCAAAAACTATTGTCAGTTCGAAAGTAGGTAGTTAGTTACTTTATTTACGTCGAACTAGAGCTGCAGAACGGCCTATTGGCGACGGTCTGGAAAAATCCCTGAGGATGATCCGAAGATATGCCATCGTAATTTTGAAATTTTGCAGAGGGGATGGTTCCCCTGCATAAGGTACACATAAGTAATCCGATTACCTGCACGCGAAGTCGAGCAATTTACGGTAGAACAGTTTAACGAGGACCGATACCTTAGAATTATCTTGCGTGAAATTTTATAATTATAATTATAAATTCCAAAGATAAGGTGGAGTCACAAAAAATTAAATTAACTTTAAGGGAATAGAACTTTCAACCGCTTTCTTGACTGTGGAACCATGTTTTTAAGTTTGCGCTACGTTTTGATTGCTGGAAAGCAAAATTTGTCGAAGAAAATGTTTGTTCAGAGAAAGAATGCGTCAGATTTTGTAAACTAATTAATAGTTAGCATGAACTAAAATAAACTATAAAGATTTTTTCTTCTTTTTAAATATGTGAAAATATGATCATGAGAACAAAGTTATTGTGTGTGACGTTTTTCTTTCATACAACAATGACTTAAAGCATTAAGTTTAGCTACCCTCATATTATTTGTTTTACGACGCTAAAAAAAATATGTTGAAAAATTATTTTACGTCGCATTTGAACTCTCTAAAAAAGAGCATCTTCTCACCTGACATTTCAAAAGTTTTTTTTCACTATTGGAAATATTAGATTTTCTGTTTAGAAATTTGATTTCAGAGTGTTTTAAAAGCTACTTTCAACAAAGAAAATAAATAAAAATGAAATAGTATGAATGTCTTAAACCCGACTGTGGATGTTATTTTGATAAAAATAGTAAACTGGCTGAAAATATTTCAAATATTTAAAAAATTATCAACTCTCCTTTTTTCGATAATATAATACTTTTTTTCTTCATTTCGACGAAAAATCACTTCTATTAATGTATATTGAGCCACGGCTTAGCAATGGCTGGTCGATGCGAATTCTGCTCCGCCTGGCACAAATCACAGTCCTGGTGAAAAATATACTCAGTGGTCAGAATTCCTTTCCTGCCTGGCTAATCGTGAAGGGTTTTTATGGGTTTTCTCCTCACGTAACGCAAATGAGGGTTAGTCACAACAAAAGATACTCCTCGGAAGCCAGTTTGCCTAAATGCTTGATTCAGCAGTTCCCTTGTCTTTTGGGTTGAATTCAAAATTGCAAGTAGATTAGTTTTATTATTTAGTGATTGCTATTAGTTCCTCCATTACATCAAAATAAACTATTTAATTACACCAAAACTAATCCGTATTGATAATCTTCATACATAAGAGTGCATTGCAGCATAAAATATAATAATAATAGCGTAATATAAAGCATAATATATAAATAATAATATATAGCACAATATATAAAAAGATAATATATAGCATAATATATATTATAATATAATATTATAGCATAATATATATTATAATATAATATAATAGCATAATATATATTATAATATAATATAATAGCATAATATATATTATAATATAATATAATAGCATAATATATAAAATTCCCAGGCTAATCGTTTTCGCTAAACTTAATTTTAAGCAAATAGCTTGGTCGCGTTTTTTGTTCCCAAAAAACGAAGAAATACAATTTTTAAATTTTTTTTTAGAGATTTTGCAATAAATTTTGTTAAAGCGTAAAAATTTTACATTTTATTACATTAAAAGAGAGTGAAACGTTTTTATTACTATCTTCAAGCATGAAAGTGCGTTGATGCTGCTATTAGTTTTTCCGTTACATCAAAAAAACCATCAAAAGAAACTATTTAATTACTCCAAAACTATTGCTTATCTTCATTGCAGCAAAGAGTACATTGTATCAAAAAATCATGATTCTCATGCTAACTGCCTTCGCTAAACTAAATTTATTCTACTTTAATAAAAAATAACTCAAAACTAACGTTGCTTCAAAATCGATTTTTTTTTCTCCTTTATTTTTAAATATAACATTTGTGATGCTAGTTTAAAAAGCACGAACGAAATATTTTTTTTAAACTTTAAAAACCGTAATTAAAACGAGAAAAAAAAGACCTCAATCCAACAAGCGCAATACGAATCACGTTTTGTCAATTTTCTATCGCTGATAGTCATTCTCTAAAAGAAAAAAAAACCCATTTCAAACTTTGACGTGATTTTGTTTTTAATAAAAAAAATAGTATTTGAATAAAGAAAAAAGAAAACTTACTAGTTTTTCGTTTTCGTCCTCCATTTCTAGGCGAGCTTTGATGCAATTTCGAGTGTCTAAGAAAGCTTTTCTTTGGGCTCTTTCCATCAGATTGTGAACGAATATTCCCACAACATTTACGCAGATAAAAGCCAAAATATTGGCAGCAATCTAGGAAGAAAAATTTATTTCTTAGTAAAAAATAATTTTTATTTCTCAAAAGTAAGTATTTCAAAAATTCAAATTAAAAAGTTATTTTTGTTTATCCATCTGAATATGAGACTTTAAAAACCTTTGTTTTTGTGAATTGGTGACAAATCTAATACTTTTATCAATCTAAAATTAGCGTAGAATCGAAATATTTCATTTTTTTTTTATCTGGATCCTGTTTTTTGAACATGGGATAGTGATAAAAAACACAAAAGAAGTTATATTTATGAATTAATGAAATCATCCATTCCTCTTTTCATAAGACTCATTTAGATTTTCGTAAGGGGTCCATTTTTATGATTAAAATATGTGAAGGATCCGTTTTTATGAAGAAACAAATTGTGAAGGGTCCATTTTAATGATAAAATAATTCGTGAAGGGTCCGTTTTGATATGATAAAATAAATTGTGAATGATAAAATAAATTGATATGATAAAATAAATTGGGTAGAAATGATAAAATAAACTGTGAAGGGTCCGTTTTCACGGTGAAATAATTTGTAAAGGGTCCGTTTTGATATGATAAAATAAATTGGGTCCAAATGATAAATTAAATTTTGAAGGGTCCATTTTGATATGATAAAATAAATTGTGAATGATAAAATATATTGGGTCCAAATGATAAAATATATTGGGTCCAAATGATAAAATAAATTGTGAAGGGTCCGTTTTCACGATAAAATAATTTATAAAGGGTCCATTTTGATATGATAAAATAAGTTGTGAATGATAAAATAAATTGATATGATAAAATAAATTGGGTCCAAATGATAAAGTAAATTGTGAAGGGTCCGTTTTCATGATAAAATAAATTACGAAGGGTTAATTTTTTCTTCATTTGTCTTTTGAATGTCTTTCGTTATAAAAGTGTTAATTAATGGCCTCAACTGACTCCATTTTTCAAGAAAGAGAGAAAAAGAAGGAATAGATAATTTTAAAATTGAAAAACATTATGAAGAGTTAGTTTTTAAAATAAAATATTCTAGAAATATTTATTTTATAATAAATAATTTGAGAAAATTCGTTAACGAACCCAAAATCCTTCTAAACCGAAACCTTTATAGATTAATTTAATGTTTTAAATATACTATAAGAAATTTTACATGGAATTTCATGACTACCATCTTAGATTTCTGACAGTTAAGTTGCTACAGACATTTGTCACATCAAAAACCTATCATTAGAAGTTTTTAACTAGTAAACCCTTCACAAACTCTTTCTGATAATTATTCTCAATTATTCCTAGCTAAAACACTCAAATTATTAATCACAAATTGTTTCCTGCTAAAAATTATCAGTTTCTTCATCTTATCAAACTAAATAAAATATGATCTTAATGAATTTGAGAAGGTTTTTGAATTTAACATTATTTTAACAAAAATTAAAAATATTTATTATTAAAATATTTCGTCTACACAAATTTTTCTTCTCTAACTTTAAAAATTTTCATTCCTCCTTTAGATTCTTTTAAACTTGATTTAAAAGGAGTTTTGTTAAAAACTATAACATTTAATTATTCCCCTCTTCCAAATATATTTGTATAAATAAATTCCAAATAAGGACATCTTATTTTAAAATGCAACAGATTTTCGGAAAATATAAGAAAGTTCACATTTTTCTTCCACATTCTTTGCTTGCATTGTGATCACGCGATGCTTTTTTTTTNTTTTTTTTGTAACTCTACTTTTAGGTTCATAAACAATTCTTTTATTTTAAACTATTCATGAGATTTTTTCATATATCTTCTTGAAGTACGTTCAATAATTCTTTAATATTTTTTACATTTAAGATTTTGGGAAAATATTTATTGAAAAAATAAATCACCATTCTCAAAAATAAAATATCCTTGTTCTAAGATAGCTGAAGAACAGCAAAAATAAATTTAAAAATTATCAGGGGTGTATCTGGATTTTTTTCCTATGAAAGTTCCTTTCTTTAGTGAATTTGGGATATTCATAATTTTGCAAATCAAAAATTGGCGTTAAATTGAGTTTATTTTGCCAAGATCTGTTTTTGTAGGTGAGAGAGTTCATGGCTTGTCAACTGCTTTATAAGAAAAAAATTCGTCAAGGGTTTATTTTAATGAGGTAAAGTATAGTGAAGGTCCCATTATGATAAAATAATTTGGTTCATTTTTGAGGTAAAATATTTCATGAAGATTTCTGTTAACAGAATTCTCTAACGGCAGGAACTTAACTTTCCGTTTTTTCGCCTCAGAAAAGTGCTGCTTATTTAACGTTACCCGGTGCTAAGCCACGGAGGCAAGAAACGGACCGCACTGTCATAGATACCGGTTCATAGGGTGGGCCACATTCACACATCACGTAACAGAGGACGACACCACACAGAGAGAAACATTCATGCTCTGAGCCGGATTTGAACTCGCAACCATTGATGTCTCAGTTTGGCCCGCTTAGCCACTTAGCCGTACCAAATTTATGTTAGTTACTGTTGTAATAGTTACTCATAATTGTAATTATATACCAAATTTATAATTAATTTAACAATACGAGAGAAAAACCGAAAGAAAGTTTTCTCTGGTTATTGTGGATCGAAGTTGAAAGAGAAAATGAGGCATTAAAGATAAGACATAACTTTCTTTTTTCAAGGACGCAGAGACATTTGTCACACCGCTTTATAAAGCTCTCCATTTAAAAGCAGGGCTCTGCATAAGGGAGAAGAGGTGAGCTACTTATGAGAAAAATAGCTTCTAGGGCGTCTTCTACAGATATCCTTGTTCAATGCCAGAAACAGACATAATTCAATGGGTGGGAGATCAGGTGGCGGATGGTCAAGGCACTCCTAACCAAGAGTTGCACGATGATTTTGCGCTGCTGTCGCCGAATGTGGTCTTGCATTGCCATCAAACAACAGAAAACCACATGTAAGAAGGCCATGCAACTTTATATGAATTTACATCATTCAATTTTGACAGGATGTGACGGTACCATACAACATTGATAGTTCCCACATCAATTCTGTCACTGAAGAAAGTTCAGTGACAGAAGTCACCCCGATGCTCAACGCCACTTTAATGTGTAGAGCCCTGTTTTCTTCTTTTTTTTTGAAGTACATGAAGCGGTATGACTAATGTCTCAACGGTAATTGTGTAGAAAAATGAAGTTTCGTCCTATCTTTAATTTCTTAATATATTTTTTTACTTTCATTTGCATTTCTGTTCACAATTCCCATGGAAAACTTATTTTTGGACACCCTCTTTTATAATAATAATGGAACTAATATAGAGCCCCTGATTGTTAAAAAATTAAATAAAGTAAAAAATAAATAAATGAAATAAAATGACTGAAACTTTCATAAATTTTTTAAAATTTTTATTGTTACATACTCTTTTTACGTTTTTATTTTCGATAAAATTTGCGTAATAAAATTTCAAGTAAAGCATTGAGAAATAACATATTAAGTTAGCGAAACAATCATGTTAAATGCTACACTTAGATAATGCTAGCAGAGCAAGAAACTCATAAAAAGTACTAATGACTAATTATAGTTGCATTTTTATTTTCACAAGAAGCAGCACTTTTAAATTCATAATTTCAATGTAAATATATCAAGAAACAATAATTGCAAACATGAAACAGTTGAGTTCATGCCAATTTTAGATAATGTTTAAAAAATGGATATCCACAAAAAAGAAGAAATATTTTTGTGCTTTCATTTTCTCAAGAAATTATGCTTTTTAATATCAATGTAAAACATTTCAAAAAGTACATAAATTCACCAAACAATTGAGTTTATGATAATTTTAGATAATGCTTACGAAAAGGATATCCACAAAAAAGAAGAAATATTTTTATGATTTTATTTTCACAAGAGGTTATGCCTTTTAATTTCAATGTAAAACATTGCAAACTATAAATCGGAATTTATGATGTGGTCTTGCTAAAGATGATGTGGTAAATGTGGTTGATTTTCCATTGACGTATTAAAAAAAACATTAAAATTGACTTTTACCTAAAAATAGAAAATCACGATATAAGCAAACGATCAGCAACCTCGCTCGGTCAGAACAAAACTGATTCCTTTTAGGAAAGAAGTAATTCTCAAGAGTCGCAATGGCTCAGGAGATAAAGTATTCGCCTTCCAATGAGGTGAAACGGGTTCGAATCCCAGCGATGGCTGGTCGATAGAAATCCGGCTTGCACCAACCACAGTGCTAACGTGAAATATCCTGAGTGGTAGACGGATCATGGGTTAGAGTCCCTTTACAATCAGGCTAACCGTGGGAAGTTATCGTGGTCTTCCTCTCCATGTAACGCAAATGCGGGTTAGTTCTATCAGAAAGTCCTCCATGAAGGCATACTTCTCCCAATACTTGATCCAGGAGTTCCCTTATCTTCTAGATTAAGTTCAAAATTACAAGGTTACGGAATTGAACAAAAGTAGTCGTAAACCCAGAAATTGGATCGACTGTTCAACGACGGTTATAAAATTAATTCTGATATTACACCCTTCCCTCAATTCGTGAATTTTGAATTTAAAAAAAAATTCAACCGCAAAACTAACGCTAAAGATTGGAGTTTAGAATAATAAAACACATAACTGCACAATATTAAAAATATGAACACATCTGCAAATTACCATTATATAGCTATTATATATGTCGGTATTATTTTAAACTCAGACCAAATAAATATTTCAAAAACTAAACACTTGATCTAAACTATTAAAATTTAAATACTATTCTGCTATATCAATTTAAAAAATATTAACCAGACAAAAAGAGAGTAAATTACTGAATTATGATTTCCAAATAATATCTAAACTATTCATAAAAACAGTTGTATTTATACCAAAGAATACTGAAATATACGCATCAATAAATGTTTTAAATATTTAACAATATTTTTATGAAGCAGTCCTCATCTCAACATTAATACAAACTAAGCATTAAGGACAAATTTCAATGAGACTCCAAACGTGAAAATAAATAAAAGGAATCGTCTGCACCATTAATTATCATCCATTTATTTCCAGAAAAAAGTTTTAACTTCAATTCACTGAAATTAAGTAATAAAACTTACTAACGTGAAAATTATTATTTTGAAAAGTATAAAATAGAGAATTAAATAATGTCATAAAACTTTGATTATCGATGTTTAAATATTTAAGTGCTGCTAGAGTATTTTATTTAACTAGATAGCTTTTTTATATTTTTTTATCATAAACTTCTATAGCGGAAGAAGTACGGTCAGAATGGTCATAAATATCACACAAAGTCATAGTTTTTTTCTGAATCCGTTTAGGATGGCCGCTAACATTGAAATTTTTTAAAAATTTATTTCGAAAATTATAAGTGAATCAAAGTAAATTTATATGTAAATAAAGAGTAAATTAATATCTGTTACGTGCCATCTAGTGGTACGTGTGCCAGAGGTTCGCAATCTCTGGCCTCATGTAATTCGAATGTAGTTAAAATATTCGTTTTTTAACTCCTCTCTGTTTCCTCAGGCAATCAAATATGACTTGGTGCTTTAGTCTCACCTTCCTTAGTTGTGATTCTCTGCATGATTCGTAGTAACAAAGTTCCAACCCAGATAAAAATTTTGATGCTTGTATTTTTAATCGGTTCCAGAAATATTGGGGAATTAGACAACTAATAGCGACATCTTCTGGGAAAAATGTTTCTCAAACAGTGTTAGTAATTGTAAACATTCAGTATCATTCAATAATTGTGATAAAAGCATAATGAACATCATTTAATATAATAACAGGTCAATCCAGATACAGTCGGACTTCCATTTATTGAATTCGCTATATCCCGATTAAGTTCGTTTTATGGAAAATTTGTTAGATAGAAAATTACCTTTTGAAATGCTTAAACAACACAAAACAGGTTTTAAATTCATAAACACTAGACATAATTAAAATAGCAATTGATGCACCTTTATCTTGTAAACTAGTATCAACTTTTTATTTTATAAATCTTAACCATAAAAGAAATCTGCATGGAAAGCAAGAATAGAGCAAAACAATATCAAGTGTTACACTATCATGCTACATAGATTAACTTAAAAAAAAGCTACATTTATGCATAAAATTGTAGCTGCATTTATTATTAAAGTAATTTTAAACATACATTAAAAAATACGTTCTATATTTATAATTGCTATTGATAAAATCCGTTAATTTTCTCTGAGTTTTTTGTTTGAAATGCAAACAAAAGGGGAAAGGGATTTAACTGCTTTCTTTAAAAGTTAAGTGGCTTCGAAAATTAATTTAGGGTCATTTCCCCCCATAAAATACGTTAACAAGTTTGAAATATTCTGAAATATTTTGAGAAATAGGGAAGGTGGATCTCAAAGAAAACTTCGTTAAATAGAAAATTCACTTCGCTTTTAAGTTATTTTACGAAGAAATTTCCAAAATGTTCTTGGTTACACGAAAAAAATTGCAAAATAGAGAAATTCGCAAAAAAGTTCGACCGTATTTTGGGTAAGGATTTGTATGAAATTAGGAAAAATCTACTAGTTGTTTTGAGAATTAAAGACTAGAGTAAAAACGGATTTTCAAATTAAGGGTACTGTCTTTTCAATTTGTGAAAATAAAGTTCTGTTATTGCTAAAAATCAAAAAACGCATTCAAGAACTTGCAATTCTTAAATGATAACGGACACTGCAAAGTTATATAAAAAAACACAATCTATCATTCACTATTTCCAAAAATACACTTAGATTTAAGTTAGAGATGTACAGTGAGCAAAATAAAAAACGAACTACCCTGAATAACTTTTGATCTAATGTTCGGATCTTAACGTTCTAGAACTCAATCTTAATGGTAACCTAAAATATACTAATTAATTAGTGCAGATGATATTTTAAGTTACGAAATCTAACACAAAAACGTACTTTTTCTGAATGCCTTTTTCTTCAACCGTTACGGAATTTTTGACCCTCCAAACATATGGGGTAGTCGCAGTTTGGAATATGTGGCTCAAATAGTTTGATCAAGAGAGCGGTTCTAAGTTAATGTTAATTTTCTTCCTGTTAATTTACTCTTTGCGTATTTCACCATAGTTAGAGAACTTTTTAAGCGAATCGAAAAATTTTTGCATACGATTATAAAATTCGTTTATCCAAAGATAATTTCGTGCAAGGTATAACTTTTAGTAAATATTTATTAATTTTATAATTCTATTTAATAATAGTTGAAAATTTCGAATTGTAAGGTATAAAATTTTTCACATAATTTCAAAGAGTGCAATTTTAAATGGCAAAATGTAAAAATAAAAGGAAATTGGTCGAATAGTCCCTGAAAAATCGAATTTTGAAAAATGAATTTTGTAATTGTGCGTTCTTGATTCGCCTAAAAAGTTCTCGAGATATAGCGAAATAATAAAAAAGTAATATTAAGGGGTTGAAACGTTCTTCTGACCAAACTATTGGGACCATATTTCCCTGATTGCGACCTTATATTTCGGGGTCATTGAAATGGAGGGAAAAAAAGATCGTGTTTAGTTATAGAAAGTATGTTTTTGCGTCTGAGTTCTCAAGCATCACCTGCACTAATTAATTAGCATATTTGAGGTCACTCCTTTAAATCAGTAAGATTGAGTCTTAGGACGAGAAGATCATTAAATAGGAAGTTATTTAGGGTGGTTAAAGTATTATAAGCCCATAAAATTTTAATGTTACGTACTAAAAAGCTCAAGTGTGACTTTTATAAGTCTTTCTTTGTTTAGTTTTAAGAAATGGGGTATTCATTCAGTTGAAGCCTTCAGCATCAAAGGTACTGTAACCGATCGGTCTATCAAATCACATAACAATCCAATGATTATTAGATCACTATTTGACGAACTAGAAGCAATTAGACGTTTTTCATCACTTGTTCCTTCCTTGGAATAAGGAAAATAAATCTCCTCATACCGATATAAAATCTCATTAAATTTACAGAACTTTACAGAAAATTTGGTAATAGACGAAAAATAGTTTGGAAATAGTTCTCAGCCACTTAGAGCTTAAATGACTTGAAACTCAACCTGTTCTGTAGTTGAAGTTGATATCTAAAGCATATCGGTACGATTTAGGAATGCACTCGAGACACGATTACGTCATTTTTTGAGCAAAACGTTGTTCCCAAACAGTTAGTTAGTAAAGAAACAAGTAGAACATAATGAAATAAGTTGCTTAACAAAATTATAGGATGTATAACATAATCAATCAATGCATTCTGCTATATCCTTCCACAGGATGTTCAAAAATTATATTGAAAACATGTAAAACCGATAAACTCAAATTAAAATTTAACGCAAGTATTAAGGGACTCAATTCATTTGTAGGGATTTTCATGTAAATAAAGCTTTTTAGTTTATCCGTAAGAGCGTTCTCTATACTATGCTTCTACAGAAATCAGAGGATTTAGGAGAAGTATGATTTAAGCAACTATCCTCTATTCTATTGAACATTATGTATTTCTGATACTGAAATTCTACAGGTTAGATTATAGTTCCATGGCATTTAAATTTTCTTTAAAAACCCTGAATAGCCCCATCTGTTGGTAACTTTAGTCACTACATTTCAAAATTTCAGCAACATAAATTTACCACCTTCACAATAGATATACTGTCTGTTTCATTCCATTATTTCTGAAATTTCTATTTTCAAAATTCATCAGTTTAACGCTGCAGATCATGTAAATATCTGTACATGAAGCATTAAAATGGAAAGCTCAAACTGTAAAGATTAAAAAAATACTAAATATTATTAATCACAATATACAACCCTCGTATCTAAAATGCGACCGACTAATTCTGATAATAATGTCGGCCATTATTACCCTCTCAACTTTGAGACCTAATTTTCAATAATAAGTATCATTTTTTTGATGCCTGTTAGCACCCCTCTGAATTAATCGATCAAATTTTCGGAACACCCTGTGTATGCATTTAACTTTTTGATTTTAAATTATTGTTCGAAACGCTGGATTGGAGATTTTGGATTTGTTTACAAATTAATTGTAACTTACAGAATGTCAATAAAATGAGATAAGGCATGTAGCATTGGAATTTAATCAGAAAAATACGAAAGATAAATAAAAATTAGAGCACGATATATTAAACGTCAGTAGACTTATAATTTTATGGTTTTTGAAATGAAAAATAGCGGGTAGAGTCCTCTTACAAGATAAAATACTTGGAAATATATAAAACTTCAGAGAATAATTTTTATTATATTATTTGTTTAAAGGATAAATTTTTTGTGAAAGTTCCATAATAACGATAACATATTTATTCTTTCAATTTGATAACAGATTCTTTCTTTTAATTTCTCCTCAAATGACCTCTGATAATTTATTTCAACAATTCAAACATTGATTCCAAACATACAGGTTTACTCGTTCTAAATGGTAATGCATGAATTAAGGATTTAATGCAACTACAAAGCATAGCAAAGTCAATAAGGTCTTCAAAGTTTTCATGAAACTGTTAATAAACTGGCTCATTTTTATTCATTAGAAATGTGACTAATTTATAGCAAGTTTGTTTATATGCAATGTAAATACTTTAGTAACAAAATAACCGTTTTTCCCTTCATTACTCCGAAAGTTTTCAAAAGAATTAACTTCCAACTAATTCTGTGTCCTCCAGGCAAATAATTAATTTGATGAAAGTTCCCGATGCGCAAAACTCTTTGATCTTACTGCGAGACTAATTTATCCAAAATTTAATTCTTTCTTTTCCCCGCTCTTCAATCAACTTCTACAACGAATCTCCATTGAAAATTAAAATTACTAAATTAAAAATACAAATCTAATTATTATTTTCCCTAACAAATGTAAGAACAATTAAATAACTACAGCTGAGCACTAAGTATAGATACACACACATATATAATACAATTTAAGATGGAAATACAAAAAGAATGAAAACTGAAGAAAATGTATAAGATATAAAATTCGAAGTTGTGACAGCGCCAAGCTGCTAATGTCACAGCTGGAAGAATATTTGAAGAAAAATATTTTAAGATGAAGTAAAATAAGTTTTACCTCATAAGAAAACTAAAAGAATCAGCTCAGCAGAAGAAAACTAAAATCATTTTCAAGAAATGACAAACTAAATAACAAACTACAAATCACTTAGTGAAAGCACTACTGTAAATAGTAATCTAACTTTCAAAAAGAAAAAATATTAAAAAGGATTGATAAATTAAAGTGGATGCACTGTCATACATAGCAGCATCGTCAGAGGGGAGGTATTCTGACTTGTAGTTAGCATATTTTGTTTAATTTTGGGGTGGTAGTGGGTATGGTTGTTTGGGGTAATATATCACCAATCGCAAAAACTGCTCCCGCACTGGCTGCATGGCAATGCTCCGCTGACAATGCTGCCTTGTATGTCAGTAGATTCACTTTCATTTCTTTTTAATATTTTCCTTTTTGATAGTTAGGTTGCTATTTAAAGTAATGCTTTCGCAAGGTAATATGTAGTTTGTTATTTAGTTTGCTGCTTCTTGCTAATGATTTTGGTTTTTCTCTGCTGTGCTGATATTTTTTGTTCTCTTAATAACTTATTTTATTTCATCTGAAAATGCTTTTCCTCAAATATATATCTATATCTATCTACATACATACATACATATATATATATATATATATAAAATATATATAAAAAACATTTCAGCGAAATCATGTGGCAGGACATATAAACTTTTTCAAATAAATGGAGCTAAAGATAATTTATGCTAAAATGAAGTAAAAATATATGAAAATTACATATTTTAAAATCTTTTAATGACGGCAAATCACGATACAAAAGTGCCAACTTTTGAATTTACCATTAACTTCTGCAATTTACGATTAGCCGTAAGCCGAACAACATTTAAAAATAGATAAATGCATATATTTCTTCCATACTATATAAATATTTCTCGAACAATTATTTGTTTTTAATTATTTTTTGTTTCTTTTGAAATTTTGTCTGTTTCTTTCTGAGAAGATTAATTTGTCACGTTTGTCTCGATAATCCTTATTATTTTTATATATTCTGAAGAAAGATGATTTCTATGCATTTTTTATAATTTATAGTTAGTAAATTTCAATTTCTAATCCAATCATGCTTAGATTCCTTTTAAGAAGAAGGCTCTTTTGTCGGAGAAGTTTAATTTTCAGGATATATTTCGTAGAAATAATATAGTTTAGTCGACACATTTTAAGTCAAAACATATTGCTTGAATGTTATTTAAGAGAAATTTCAAAGAAGTATTTTTTAATATATGACCTATTTTTTAGATGAGATTAAATAATAAAAAGAAAACCTTGTAAATAATGTTTAGCCTGTTACCAGAAAGGGTAACACACACGATATTTTCAGGAACAAAATTTCCGTAAACTAAATTATTCGAGAAAAAAAATTCTTTTTGATTTAGACTGAAAGCCCTATCTTCAGTTCAACTAAAATTATTCAGTTAATTAAATAGATAAGTAAATATTTTGTATGCAACTAACGATGGTAACAGACATGACATATTAAAAATACTTTTCCCTAATAGCTTTTTCTAAATCAACCAAACACATAACATTCGAAATAGCTGCTTAAATTTCTTTCCTAAACAGTCTTCCAAAACAAAAAAAATAAATAAGAGTGACACACACATGACATCGATTAGCAGACAGTGGTTTTCAGTTATGAAAAAAACGTAACGCCTTCTTATTCTTATTTACAGGGTTGGCTGGTTTAAACAAGTGTGGTTTAAAGTATCTAGTTTTTTTTTTTAAGATAACCAACTAATTTTTTTACAGAATTATCTTTTTAATGATTTGCATTGTTTATATAAATAGTTTTAATTTTGTTGTTCATCATATAATCATTGTTTATATAAATGTAACTGAAAGAAAAAAAATCTGTATAATTTTATATCAAAATAAATACGTAATAATTTAAATGTGTTTATTGCACTTCATGATTATGAAGTGCAATAAACACATTCACAACACATTATTGCACTTCACAAACAATAAACACAACACATTATTGCACTTCATGATTATGAAGTGCAATAAACAGTGCTTCTTTCCCTTTATTGCAATCATGATGCATTCATTGCAATATTCCAGAATTCATTGCAATGTTTATGCATCCATTTCATATTTATGTATTCATTGCATGTTTATGTATCCATTGCATGCATTCATTGCATTCTCTTAAAACAAATATGTTTAAATAAATAAATCCAAGCTAAAATTTAATGTTAAATCATTATACCTTCAAAAAATTCTTAAAATAAAGCAGAACGTCATCAATTTCTTGTTCTGATAGTTTTTAAAATTAGAAGAAAAAAAAAATATTAAATGTTTAACCAAACGTTTTTTCGATGCTTTTTACCTTGTTAAATACACACAACGATTGCCGGAATCAAAACCATAAACGGATTACCATAATGAAGTGCTAGTTTGAATTTTATATTTTGTTTTTCGGTTTATTCGTAAAATTTTTCTTATGCTTTAATTAATTAATTAATAAAAGAAATTAATACAGCATACGTAAATATAATCTGTTTTCACTTATGATTCTAACATTTTTAAAATACAATTGTTATATAAAAACAATTCAAAATTTATTGAACATATTTTCAATGTATAAATGTTTCAATAAAAGCTACATTATTTCTATGTTTAAAACTACACTAGGGATACGGCATAAAAGTATTTTTTAATTTTAATTAAATGATTAGCACAAAAATATTCTTATATGAAAATGTATGCATCCCTTTTTGTTTACTTTTTAAATTAAGGCCGGGATAGCCTGGTTGGTAGGGGACTGGGCCCATGTCCAAGAGGTCGTGTGTTCGATTCCCGCCGGTCAAAGTCTCCCCGTGTAGTAAATGGTGACTGATGCACATTAAATCTGACGAGTCGCGAAGTCCCCCATGCTCCCATAACAAATCCATACCTCTGGGGGTACTGATCCAGAGGTTTTCTTGTCCTCTGGATCGGTTCAAAATTACAAGGCTACTGAATTGACCATTATTAGTCGTAAACCCAAAATTGGGTCGGCTGTTCAACGTCGAATATAAAATAAAAAGTATAAAATACTTTTTGAGTTAGAAATTATGCAATCTTAAATATTTCATACTATATTATATTAAAATTTGTATTGAATCAATTAAAAGAAACTGTTTATTTAATAAAATTTATTGATACTAATATTATGAATTGCATACTGCTAAATATTGACATTAAATTATGTTAATCTATGACATTTTCCTCTATACTGACAAGCAAAGGGGAATTCTCTCTTTTACATCTATTATTAATATAACATTTAGATATTAGTTTTCATTTTCATGTTAAGGGGATTTTGATGTAATGTATGATCATATTTAAAATCTTCAATTATTATTTGCATTTTCTCGTTAGTACTTTTATGGAACTAAAGCAAATACTTTTGAATTTTTAAGTAAAAATCTTAATAGTCAAAAAAGATTTTATGAAATAAACTTTAATCGCTTATTTATTTTTAATTAAGGAAAAAATTACGGTTTAACCGTTTGTTTTAAATCAACTAAAACTCCGGTTTTGTTTCAAATAAACCAAATATATTTATTGTATATGGTAAAACTCAAAAATCCGGCTATAAAAAAAAAACAAATTTAAGTTTTTTCCATTATTGGTTCCTTATAACCTTTTTTAGAATTTAATTTACAATATTAATAACAATTATAAAATAAGACAGAGTAAAAAGTTTCGTTTCTTGAAAATAATTGTTAGAAAATTATTTTGGTATTACATGATTTAACATTTTATTTCCAATAAAGTAAAAAAAAAACTCGATTTTGTTTCAAATAAGCCGAAAAAAACATGGTTAAAACCAAACACCCGTCATTTTTTAAATCTCAGTTTTTCCTAACCTTATTTTTTTTATAACCTTTAAGAATTTTATTTACAGTATTGAAAAGAATTATAAAATAAGACAGAGAAGAATGTTTTGTTTCTAGTAAATAATTCTTAAGAAACATTTTCTTA
Organism: Parasteatoda tepidariorum; assembly: GCF_043381705.1. Classification (NCBI taxonomy): domain Eukaryota; kingdom Metazoa; phylum Arthropoda; class Arachnida; order Araneae; family Theridiidae; genus Parasteatoda; species Parasteatoda tepidariorum. Next base: position 56,043,678 of record NC_092215.1, on the reverse strand, counting down.
AAAAATAATTACTAAAAAAGTTTCTTAGAAAATAATTCGTAGAATCCTTTCTTAAAAACATTCAAGAAACATAAAACTTTTAGGTTTTATGTTTCTAACATCTTAGCTTTCAATTCTTTTCCAACTAATATTGTTTTTTTAAAATAGTATCGTATAATTTAATATTTTTGGTGCTTAAAAATGTTCTAATGCTCATGTTGTAAGTCTCATATCACTTTCAGGAAAAGACATTTATGCGAAGACCATGAAAACGCGACTCAAGTACGTCATTTATTGTGGCATTTAAATGCAATAAACTTCAACTCTATTAAGACGAAAATTAAGTTCCCGCAGAGAGTATCAAAATAATCTTGACAATAAAATACTATTTTCATGAATTTACGAGGAAGCAAACATTTCCAAAACAATAAACATTTATTCATGAAAATTTTCGAGTTTCATTAGAAAATGATAAATTTATCCATAAAAATGCTGGACTCTATTGTTAGGTAATAAATTTTGCCACAATCAAACTATTTATTCAAATGATATTGAGGAATTTTCGAGACACCTATGTTTATATAATTCTACATATGAGGAAATTCTTAGAAATGACCGAGTCCTTGGATCAATCAGAAATTATAATTTCACTCAGTTTTTATTTCGGGGGATATGAATAAAATTATTTTTATGTATTTACATTTAGTATAAAGATATTTCTTGCATAGAATAATATATACAAAATATATTTTTTCACAAAAAATAACTTTAAATTCAATTAATTTATGCGTCACGTGTAAGTAAAAACTGTGGAATCGCTCAATATGTATTGACGAGTTTTTATTCTCAAAATAGCATATTTCAATTTAATTTTGAAATTTGCTTATAAATTTAACAGCAATTATATTTCCAAGTGTGTTTTAGAAAAAAACTCTAGTCCTTTAACTGATCCTTCATAATTTATTTTATCATAAAAAATGATCCCTTAAAAATATTTTATCACATAAATAGACTTTTCACAATATTATTTTTTATTTTAAAAGCATCTTCTTCACAAAATTCTTCTTTAAAACTCTGGAGCTGATGATTAACACTGTTAAAAATTCTGGATCAAATTATGGTAAAAAGTACACGCACTCAGGGTGCCTGTACTGTTTACAGTAAAGTCCATTTTTACAAGAACATGTTACTGTACGAAAAATCTGATATATCGTAATTTTACAGTAATACTGTAAAATCATTGAATCACTCTAATTAAATAAATATTACTGTAAATATGGATTTTGCGGAAAAAATTGATTTCATGGATTATGCAGTTTAAGTGCCGGATCTTTATACCGTAATGTGATTCGGAAAATTTTACAGTGCAATTATTTCATAATTTTAAAACTTCTTCATGTTGAGCGACATATTTTTCTACGTCTCCACGAAATCAGAAACCTTTTTTTTTACATATATACAAAAACAAGCAGAATGTATCCGATTCTGTGCAAATTTTAGATTTCATGCAATGATTTTGACACGAAAATAGCACACAAAAAGATTAGATAGATCACCAGTTTCTTTTCTCAAAAACAGCGTTTCATAAATTCACAAGGTTATGAGTTGATTTTTTACAATTACTCAAAAACAAGACATTTTCGTCGGCAAAATAATTTTTAAAACTTTCATAGATTTTGCCTAAAAAAGTTAATTTTCGAATTGTCAGATATAAAAATCTTACTAACTTTAAATTGCTTAATCTAAAAGTTTAAAAATAGATTGAACAGTTCTTGAGAAATCAAAATTCAAAAGTACGTTTTTTAAATGTTTATGTCTCAAAAACTATTAAATTAATTTATTCGTTAATTCAATTAATTATTTTACGAAGGTAAAGTTACGTAGTTGAAGACAACGTAACATTATTTTTAAACCTTACTCACAATTTTTTGAAATTTTTTAAAAAAAAATAAAGAAATAATGATAATAACACATATTGCTTTTGTTTGAAATTATCTTTTCATAAATGAGGTTAAATAATTTTTGGTAATTGCAATTATTTCCTGAGATAAACAGCGCTCCCTCAGGTCTTTGAAATTTTGATAGTGGTAGAAAAATTACGAAAGTGCTAGAAACAATGACACTTTTTTAGGTACCTTTCTCAGTATAAGGCGAGAGGCAGATATAGTTCGAAAGTAAATAATATTTTCTTTGAAAAATGAATTTGTGATGGTCACAAACATTTTGATGTAGGAAAACTTTTTGAATCAAACTTTGCATATTTATATTATTCGTAGGAATCTAGGTATATCATAATAGTATAACCGTTTTAGGGAAAACTCATAAATATTCATCATAAACTCAGATAAATTTTTTTCTATCATGAATTATATTTAAGTATTTTCAATGACAACAAAATTTTGATTTGAACTTAGCTGTCTGTTGAAAAGAAAATCTAAAAATTTTGTCTTAAAAGCCTCACAATTTTTTCTATTACTTCTCAATCTTCTTACAAAATTCAGCTCTTGAAAAACGGAGTTTATGACGCCATGAATCGTAATTTCTGTGTGCAGTAAAAGAAAAGAATTATTTGTAAATTATGAGATGAACTTATCACTGATTTAAGAAAAAATAATTTTCTATTCATTTATTTATACTTAACAGCCACCTTTTTTTTAAAGTGCAATCGCAATTTCCACAAAATCTCAAAATTAAAACCTCATTTAATGTTTATTACTTAACTTTAGGTTCTCAAATTTATGAGTAAATGTTTCACAAAATTGACAAAAACCGGTCATTATCAAAAACGTTCAATCAGACCCCTCATGAATCTATAAGAACACTTTGTTTTTCCTCTGATTTAGCATAAATTTAGATTTAAAAATTGTTTAGGATTTCGCTTTTTAATTTTACGATTATTTTATTTAACCATTTACTGGAAAAGCAAATTTCGGTTCCAAATTTCAGTCAGGTAATACATTAGAAACTGACAATGTAGTCTTATGGAAGAGACATCTCTTTGTTGGTTGGTTGGTGTCCTATCCTCTATTGAATCATATTTCATGGTGTGCTTGAATAGTTTTTGTTATTTCTATGGCATTAAAAGAATACAAATCCTCTTCTGTGGGGTAGTTTAAGAGGTGAAGGCCTGCAGCGACTTCAGGGCAGTTAAAAACATGATATGGTGTCAGTTCCACATTAAGACAGTTGCCACAGTTTTGATATTTTCTAGTCTTATCTGTAGAAATTTTCATGTTTTTATGATGTTTTGTTCTTAGTCTGATGAGAGTAGTGGCTGTCTTCCTATCGATGTCAAGATTAGTTATTTGATCGTGGGCTTTGATTTTTAAAGGGGTGAATAGTCTTGACTTTGCAAAAGCATTTGCAAAGTCTTTGTTTCTCAAACAATAGTGGCTACCTAAACATTTGTGAGCTTCTAAAAGCAAATAGTTTTACATTTCCAGTGGTTTGTAAAATTTTTGGATAAAGTGCTGCCGGACTGGCAACACTGCTCTGGATTAAAATATAACAAGCAGTTTTCAGGAAAGATTTTTTTAAACTAATTTTTCAGTTATAGTTATTTTACAATACCGAATATCACTATATCCATGGTATCTCCAAATTTTATCTCTAGTGAAATGATAAAACGCCAAAAATAGTAGAAAATATTTGATCTTAGACTATAAAACAGAAAAGGAGCAAAGCCACCAACATGCTTGATAGCATCGAAGAAGAGATTGAAAAATGGCATGCATTTGTGCAGCACGCAATGGATAATCATGCATTTAACAAGCGTGCATTTTTTTTGCACATGGCCTTAAAATGTCACTCGACATTTCTATTAAAAAAATTCATGTTTTAGTACACTCAGCTATTCACTCAGTCAGTATACACTCAGTCATTTTAATTTTGAATAGCTTTGAATCATAAATCTGTGTGATAAAATTAATACAACGAAAGGTTTAATAGAAGGTTATTAACAAACCACGTTGATTAAAATATCGTTTTTACTGAAATGATTTTATAGCCGGCAATAAGATGTTTCAGTGTAGCGCTGTTATCAAGAGGAAATTCCAGAAACTTGTGCTATACTTACCTGGAAATAATACTAATGAACAATTTGATTCAAAAAGGGAGGCTCAGCACTTTGTTGCAAGTACTTTGTACAAAACTGACACATGATTCACCTACAAAAACATCATATAATTTTCAATAATTTAAAAATATTTGTATTTATACTGTTCTTCTCTGTGTCTATACAGGGTGTTCCTTAATGATTACCTTTCATCCATATTTTTAGAGTCTTTTTTAAAAATGCAGTAAAAGAAATATTATATAGAAGAACCGAAATCAAATGAATCTTTACAGAGAAAGGCGAAATCATCAAAGCCTGTTTGATTGTCGGACGATTATTAGACTTTTCGATTATTAGATTATTAGACTCACTCAAGTTTTATTGGATGATCAAACTAGATGTTTTTCATTCAGCCTTTCTAAATAGAGATTTTGAAAACCTTTCTTCCTCGTTTAAACATTAATTTCTTCTTTGCTTTAACATTAATGTGTGAAGTATGATGCCATTTTAACAAAGATGCTAAATAAATAAATTAAGGTCGGACATTATGAAAAATCTCCCTCGTAAAGATTGTTTTTAAAAAAGCTTTTATTCTATTAGTGTTCAGCCGTAGATGAATAATCTAACAATAGCTTGTTAGAAGAATTCGTTTCCTGTTTGTTGATTTGTAACGCATGCGCTCTGAAACTCTTGCTAACTAGCATATTTTGCTTGGTTGGATTAGCGATGTTGGATTAGCGATTTCGTACAGCGTGTTTACTTTAGCTTTTATGCGGGCTTCAGGGCGCATTGTTCCTTTCCCAGTTTTTTTGGAAGCATGTGTTATGTCTGTTTTTTTTTTAAGTTTTTAATAAATAGTTTAGTTTGGCAATTTAATTTTATTTCGTTATTCGATGGCTCACATTAGTTTAATTCATGTTCCCCACAGTTAGACAATTCCATAAGTGAGTATAGAAAAATTTATAAAAGTATGATGAGGTATCATTAAATGCTTATTTCTGTCGAAACATTTCCTATTAAATACACGAAGAATTATTTTTTTACTATTTAATAATAGCCTTTCAATTATTTCAAAATCAATCCAAACAAAGTTCTTTCAAATCAATTTAAATATAAACTCAGATTTTCACTTCAAAGATCCCTTTAACAGAAAGTCCGCTTTCATCAAAATTCTGAGCCAATTGGACTAAAAGGCTTCGATCACTGTTACTAGGTGGAGCTTAAAAAGCTTACGATACAAATCAACGTACCATAACTTACGTTTATGTAAAAGAAACAATTTGTCTGCTAAGATAACTTCACGCATAAAAAAGAACTTTTCCACCTGAGTTAATTTGTTAAAATAAAAGATTCTTTTTTGATTAGAACCTTAGACTGTAAAATTATCAGTGAGACGATTTTAACATTATATACCTTTAAATCGATATTTTCGTAACAAGAATAAAAAAATGCGTGCTTTGGGTGAAAATTTATCAGGTATTAAAGAAAACTGTAGTGTTAAATTTAAATGATAGGATTTTAATAAATTGATACGCTAAAATCGATAATTGCATAACAAGAATAGTAAGTATTGAGTAAAAATCTACCAGGTATTAAGGAAAACTGATATGTCAAATGATACGATTTTAGTAAGAAACGTTAAAATTGATAATTGCATAACAAGAATAGAAAGTAATGAATGAAAATTTATTGGGTAACTAATATGTTAAATGATACGATTTTAATAGATTGATACGATAAAATCGATAATTGCATAACAAGAATAGTAAGTATTGCGTGAAATTTATCTGGTAACTGATAGGTTAAATTATAGGATTTTAATAAATTGGTACGTTAAAATCGATAATTGCATAACAAGAATAGTAAGTACTAAATGAAAATTTATCAGGTATTAAAGAAAACTGATGTTAAATGATACTATTTTAATAAATTGATATGTTTTAATTGATAATTGCATAACAAGAACAGCAAGTATTGAGTAAAAATCTATCGGGTATTAAAGAAAACTTATATGTTAAATGATACGATTTTGATAAATTGAAACGTTAAAATCGATAATTGCATAAGAAGAATAGAAAGTATTGAGCGAAAATTTATTGGTTAACTAATATGTTAAATGGTACGATTTTAATAAATTGATATGTTAAAATCGATAATTGCATAACAAGAATAGCAAGTATTTATTTAAAAATTATCAGATATTAAAGAAAATGATGTGTTAAATGATACGATTTTAATAAATTTATATGTAAAAATCGATAGTTGCATGACAAGAATAACGTGTTTTGAGTGGAAATTTATCGGGTATTAAGAAAAATGACTTGTTAAATTAGAGGTTCACAAAACTTTTCAGTCACGAACTTTTGAAATTGGAATTTCTGCGCGAAGTATTAAGTTTTATACGTCGCAATTAGATACTATAGATTTAACTAATTGAAAAACAAAATAGCATTCACGTTAAATACTATATATTTACCTAATTGAAAAACAAAGAACATTAAGCAAGATCGTTCCGTCGCCTAAGCTTACAAAACTTTAGATTTCACCATTTATAGTTTTATATTTGACAAGTTTTATATTATATTGCAGCCTGCAAATGTATAAATGAAAGAAAATTAAATAAATGCAAAAACAGATGCACAATTTTTTATTGTATTATTTTGTCTCTCTAATATTTGTTAAAAATTACTTGCTTTCGTTAAACACAAATCTAAGAAGAAGAAGAAGGGCGAGGTTGTACAAAAGTGCAAAATGGGATTATATTTGAATGATGTTCAGATACTATTGTGTTGCTATTTAGCTTTATTTATTGAGCTATTTATTTGAATAACTAACAAAAATCTGACATATCATACGTCCCTTTTATATAGCCAATCTTTCACCTAAATTGCAAAATATCCTAATATTGAAAAGTTTTTCCTATTATTTTTAGTAAAAACTATTATGAAATATGTCGCATATTTTAAATTTTAAACATGTCATGGAACACAGAGAAATGTTTTGCGCACCATTATGTGCTATGAGAAGTACATTTTGAGATGATACATTTTTAACGGATTAATAATCGATGTTTGCATAACAAGAACAGTATGGTTTGAGTCCAAAATTATTGGGTATTAAAGAAAACAGACAGGTTAAATGATACGATTTAAACAAATTGATACCTTACAATTGACGTAACAAGAGTAGCGTGTTTTGAGTGAAAAATTATCGAGTATTAAGGAAAACTGACTTGTTAAATGATACGATTTTAACATACGTTTAAATCGAAATTTGAATTGAGACTGCGAAAGGAAAATAACTCAATCAATGATAAATATTCCATGGGTCGATTCAGACTTGTAGTAAAACATCCCGAGTTTGTAAAAATAATTAATTATTTTGTTTTTGACATTGTGTAAGATCTGTCTTTGGTTTTATGAAAAGATATATATTCGTGAAATGTTAACAAACAACTTTCTTAATCTAAAGTTAGCGTAGAATCACCATCAGGGTCTTATTTTTGTGAATGTTTGAAAATAGGGTTTTCAAGAAGGAATAAAATCCATGTCTTTCAAGAAGTTTTAAAATTATGAAATAATGACATCACTGTCTGCGCATTACTCATTTGTAAGATACTATCTTCCCTTTTATGAAGAAATGTATTATTTTTAACAGTCCCAAGTTTTTTCTAAGCACTATCAACTCTTCTCCAAAATATTTAAACTAATACTGAAGTAACAATAAAAGCTAAAAGAACATTTTTTTAGTCAGATATCGAGACTAACTAGTCATTTTTGAATGTGTGTATCATTTATAAGCGTGGCAGCAAAAAATATTTTTATTGAGCATTTTGAGAAGCATTGTAACTTAATCATTTCACTGTTAACGAAATATCCATATTTACTCTTTCATTATGGTAGTCCTCTTCCCTGGTGTGACGCCACTGAACGGTGCACCGCAACGGAAAGTAAGCATGTTGTATGTCGGTAAGCTGATGTTCGAATTTTCTTATTTAAGTGTTACATAACAATATACTTGAAGATAGTGTAAGAATTATAAATAAAACAGCAATTGAGGATAATTTAAAAACTCTTAATAATTTAATTCAGTTTGATAAATTTTAAAACAAGGGTCGACCCACAAACCCACATCACAATTTTTACACTCATATTTAGATTCTGCCGCACTTTCTATTCGCTTTTTTCTAGCAATTTATAAACCGAAGGAAATTGTCTTCCTTACTTTTATATAGCGCATTCAGAATATACTTCTAGGTGGCAGTTTGAAACAGATTGGGCCGGTTATAGAACGGTATCACGTTGGCACCGGTTAAATATGACACTAGTACACACAGGACATTGCGTGGATGCCGGCTAAATATGGAATTCGTACACTCAGAACACTGCGTGGGTGCCAGATAAAAACGGAGCTCGTACACACAAGCCACCACGTGGACACCGGCTGAATACGGAGCTCGTACATACAAGGCAAGGCGCTCGCAACGAAAAGGTTAATAATATAAAAATCTTCACTTGGATCTGAAATCATATAATTAACATATTTTCTAAACTAAATTAATACTTAAATAAAAGAAGTATACACTTAATTCAAACACAAATTCCTTTACTTCCTTCTTTGAAATGTACTTCTCTCATTATTTCAAACTGTGGGAGCGTTCAACTATTTCAAATTAAATTTATAAAATAAAGAAATAATTTCTAAATTATAATTTTATTACAAGTAGGAAAAACTAATCAGCTGAATCTGGAAAGGTGTGAGCTATATGATTATTTAAAATCAAAATTACTAAGAACCTAGGGTCTAAAGTTAGCTTTAAAATTAAAACTGGAAAAATCTTCGGTGTCAATGTCTCAGCATGATTCAGAAACGCTAACAGTGGTAGTAAATTCATGTTTAGAGAATGCTAAATGATTAAGTTTTTGCTTTATTTTATTTCATTTCAAGGATAGCAAATACTCCATTTTTATATTTAAATACAAATAATTAAAATTAACAACGTTTGTAAATTATTCATCGAAGTATAATATACTATAGTCAATAAAATAGACATCTCAAGTGATTTACCCAATCTTCGGCAATTTTTACTTTTTTTTCGCACACCAGTATATTCTAACTGCGTGCTGAAACATACTGGAGTGGAGGGAAATAGTAAGATTTACCGAAACCATGGTAACGGAGAGGGGTACATGGTGAGAAAATAGCGTAACCTTGAAACGCCTATTCTATTTACAAAGAGTATTGTTAGGACGAATTATAACATACATATTTACATCTTTTTGTTACACTGTATAATATGTGTATATATCTACTTCGTCTTCTTCTTCTTTATCAGCGCAACGGCCCCTTGCAGGCCTTGGCTGCCTCAACAGCTGACAAATGCCAGCGCTTTCTATCCATGGCAACTCCCTTCCAATTACTAATCTTTAGGGTTTTCAGGTCATTTTCGATGTCGTTGAGCCATTTAGTAGGGGCCATTTAGTAGCCTCTGGGACGTGTCCCCTCGCGGTTCTTAAAGGTGATGATTCTCATGGAGCTATTTTCAGGGCTTTTCCATAGATGGTCCAGCCATTTCAGCCCATTACTGGGGATTATTTGTGTAATTTGGGCTACTTATAGAGTGGGTAGACATCGATGTTATATCTGGTTCGCCAGCATCCTCTTTCTTGAATTGCGCCAAGGATGGCTTTGAGGATCTTTCTTTCGAAGGTGTCCAGTGTTCACTGTATATCTGAATTTAGGGTCCAAGCTTCGCTTCTACAAAGTAGCACAGGAAGTATGAGTGTCTGATAGAGTTTTAACTTTTTGCTTTTCGGTTGAAGAGATTCGATCTTTGTTGTCGGTACCACAANAACCCCAAATATACACACTTGCCTTGCATATATTTATTTATTATTATTATTATTTTCATGGGTGGTCATAATAGAACATGATGGATATTTTCCATCTAGATAGATAAGATTAAGAGATCTTAAATAAGTTCTCTATTCATTCCATAGTAAAAGAAGAATTGTTTACGTAAAAAAATTGTTTTATGTATTAATTTTATTTCGAAAGCTTTGTGTTCAGTAATTATCCCACTCAATGACACAAAATATAAACAGATAATTGCATCTAATGATGGACTTTTTTCTCTTACTTGGTGGTACGATTACTTCCGTTGTATGAATATTTTCCCAGAGCGAACGAGTTATTTTTAACACATCTTTTCTTGTGTCGTAATTAGTTCCTTCTATTGTAATCACGATTTGATTCCATTTTCTCGCACTAAATTTTCTTTTCACACAACCTTGTCCTAGAGCTTATTTATCCCGTTTCTTTTCAACTTTGGCATTTGTGTGGACTCCGGGAAATAGAGATATGCGATCGATAATTTCCTTCCCTGCACAATCTAACTCATGCGTTTGTGAAGTTGCGACAATTGCCGCCCCAAATCAGGAAAAAAAACCGAACAAACCGACTTTTTTTTTTATCGAATCCTCTCAGCTAACAAAAACTCCACAGGAAAGGAAAACCTCTTTTCTCTGTAGGAAAACGGGAAAAACTGGAAAGAAAATCGACCAGCCTATTAAAGACTCTTTTCCCGCTCTAACTACCTTTAGAAAGAGCGTTTTCAATTGAAAACATTTCCTTCATAATTCCCTAACGATTACAGCTTTTTGTTTGATTTTCCCGGAGTTATTTCCTTTTTGGATTCATAAAAATAATTCACAGCTTTCGTTTATAACAACAAATTAAATTGGATTTTGTTTTTACTTTTGAATTAACAGGGAGAAACATTTTGTATTAACAAGAGGCATAGAAGAAACTTGGATTCGTTAACGCAATCTTTCCACATTATTTTATCTCAAAAATTGGCCCTTCACATACTGATTGATCGTAAAAACAAACCCTTTCAAATTATATTTTATTGTGTAAATTGACCTTTCGCATATTCTTTTTATCGTAAAAATTGGCCCTTCGCGTACTGATTGATCGTAAAAACGAACCCTTTCAAATCATATTTTATTGTGAAAATTGACATTTCGCATATGGTTTTTATCGTAAAAATTAGCCTTTCACATATTGATTGATCGTAAAAACGAGCCCTTTCAAATTATATTGTATCGTGAAAATTGACCTTTCGCAAATAATTTTTATCGTAAAAAAGAACTGGAGCTGCTGTAATCTGCTGCTGCTAATGATCTTGATGATAATCATACATTTATCTTCATACGTAATTATGCACATAAATTGATTTTCACGTTTTAAATACTTCTTTCAGCACAAATTTTAACATCTTCATAGTTGAGAATAAACGGATGTTTTATCTTCTTTGAGAGAACTCACCTCACCATTATGTAAGAAGCGTTTTAAATTATACGATTCCATATTTTACAGAATGGTAAGTCTTGAGTCGATACTGACTACAAGCCATATCATTTTGAGGATTATACCAAAACGAAAAAGAAACCCATATCGGAGACTGTCTCCAACAGACCATAAGAGAAAACTGACTACCTCCCTCCATTTCTCCTTTCTTCTTTTTTTCGCATTTTGTCTAGAAGAAACTGAATAAAATGGAAGAAACTAAAAGTGATAAATACAATTGTTTAACAATAAGTATTATAAGAATACCGTAAATTTAAGCAAATTAAATTTAATAAAGTACATCTAAAAATAACTAGTATTTTAGTTTCGTTTACCTCATATTATACTTAAGAATCATTTTGAATAATTATACATAAAAGAATTCAGTAATAAAAAGTAGTATGTTATTTGTAATGAGGAATCTTAATTTGTAATTAGTAACAGTATATAGATTAGTAAGTGGTTTGTTAATTCAGTTGTATTAATAAAACTTGTTTATGATCTTTTAACAATTCTTTATATAATTATAAAATGAGATTTTGCTTTACTTATTTACTTAAAATATCAATGTATTACATCAGTATTATGTATCAGTATTATCAATGTATTACAGTTATCTAAATTTCTTAAGAAAATCATTTCAGTTATTTTTCTTTCCAACTGTTACTATTTAGGTTAAAATGATATTTTAAGACAGCTACATTTCAATTAATACAAATACTAATTCATTGCTAGTAATTATAAACTGTTTAAAAATTACTTCAATATTGAGTATTTCTTTTTGAAAAAGAGTTTCTTTTCTTAAAAGTAATTAACAGTAAGCGTTTTTAAGATAAATTCATCTGTAAAGGCTATGCTTTAACTATAAAATAATTTGTGAATGGCTCGTTTCCTCTATAAAACAATTTGTGAAGGGTTTGTTTCTACAATAAAATAATTAGCACAGGGTTCTTTTTTTAATATAGAATAATTCGTGAGGGATCCGACAATAAAATAACATATGGAAGGTCCATTTTTACAATAATTAATTTGTGACGGGTCCGTTTCGACAATAAAGTAATTTGCGTAGGGTTATTTTTTTATTATAAAATAATTTTTGAGGGATCTGATTTTACAATAAAATAATATATGAAAGGTTCATTTCTACAATAAATTAGTTTGTGAAAGTTCCGTTTTTGCGATAAGATAGTATGTGATGGATACGTTAACGTAAAATTCCTCTTAAATTGGCCACTTACTTGCTTTGATGATACTACCACTTGAATATTTTTGGGAGACTAATGAAAATGTAAAAATGTTTTGGAACCTATAGTTGTGTCTGATTCAATTAATACAGACTGTATGAAAGCATAGTGAACACATTTATTTATATTATTTTTATGAAACAGTAGACAAAATTATATCAAATAAACTTTATTAAACCAAGAATGAAGTAACATAGCATAAATTTTGCTACCACTTTGTACATAAATTCCGAAATGGTTTGCAACTGTTGTCCTACAATACCCATAAATGCATAATTTTTTGAAGAAAATTTTATTGCTAAAAAAGAATAATGGACAAATAAAAAGTGATAAGTATCTAATTAAGTGTATTGAATTGTTTCAGCTTTGATTTCAAATTTACAGCGTAATAGCAGGAAAATATTTTACCAGGTATGAAATAATCTTTCATCATATGAAAAAGCTAATAATGGACTATAATAAACAGCCAAAAACGAGAAAATAAAAAAAAAGTGGTCGAAGCTTTTTAAATGAAATTTAATGGAGCTTACCGTTTTAAAGACCACTAATTTTGAATAATCACATGTAGAAAATATCAAAATTAATTTATATATTTTTTTCTATTCAAGATTTGCGTTATTATTTCGTTAGAAACTAACTGGTTAAAAACAAGTAAAATTTCCTTCACATTTTTATTGATTCGAAGAACATCAAAACAACCAAAATGTGGCTAATCATTGTCTCGCAATAAATCCAGCATAAGTATTTAGCATCTTAAATGCTTCTGAAGCTTATGAAAAATGAGTCAAATTAGCTATCGCTTTTTTTTTCTCCATAGATTATGGAAACAATGAAATGGACCTTAAAAAAGACTTAGAAAAATGCAGCAAAACTAAGAAAATGCGAGGAATGTAAGTATAAAACTTTTTTGCAGTACTTTTTTTCCAAAGAGAGATATCTAAAAAGTTAGAAGAAGCTTGAATAATACATTCGGATTTCTTAAAAAAAAATTTTAAAAATCAGCCACATGAAATTTGAAATACATATTCTTGGTAATAACATTTGACGTAACAAGCCTTATAAGTAAAATTCTGAATAACAAGAAGGAAATTGCCTTTCATTTTAATCTCATTCGATAGAAAGCTTTAGAATCCAATTTTCCCTTAATCTCATTTATATACATTTGTTTTTGGTGTTTTACATAGCTTGACGTTCAATTTTTCGGTAAAAATGGTTTTTGATCCTGCATTTAAATATTTTACTATTAGTTTCATTAAATGAAACTTTACCTTATAAAATATAATTCTAAAAATATAGTGCTTTATTTTTTGTGGAATAAAAATGTTTTGTGCATTAAAATTTTAACACAACTGTAATTGTTTATCACACTTCGATTGTTTCCGTACTTGTTGTTCACTTTTTAAGTAAAAATAGTCTCTGATCTTGCACTTAAATGCATCCCTGTTAGTTTCATTAAATAAAACTCCTCATTCAAAAATATTATTCTAAAAATAGAGTATTTTATTTCTTATGCAGTAAAAATGTTTTGCGCATTAAATTATTAATACAACTGCGTTTTTTATCATGCTTCTATTGTTTCCATAATAGATTATCAGAGGTTTGTCTAGTTTTAAACTTTTTGTGGCCTCGTTTATTGTGATTTTTTGAGAAAAAAAAACTACAGCTTATTTTATGATTCTAAAATAAGTCTTAAATTGGGTTTTTTCAGCTAGGGTCCTGTTTTTGCGAATATGTGAAAATTATGTCTTGTTTTATTAAAAAAATCATTACTTTCTAGAAGTTATCGTTTTAAAATAATAAATTAATGACTTAGTCGACTTAATTTTTTAAGGAAAAATTTTCCAAAGGGAAGATTCCAATTTTAAAATGAAAAATAATGTGGAGGATTGGATTTTAAGATGAGAAGTTTTGAGAAGAGGCCCTTTATAAGAAATATTTTGCGAAGGGTCTGCTTATAAGGTAAAATATTTTGTAAAGGGTTTGTTTATGAGATAAAATGTTTTGAGAAAGGTTCGCTTATAATATAAAATATTTTGAGAAAGGTCAGTTTATAAGATAAAATAGTTTGAGAAGACCCCGTTTTTATGATAAAATAATTTTTGAAGGGTTCGTTAATAAACCTAAACAGTCCCCTCAATACTAAAACATATGCACAAATGTCACGTAAAGGTAAATTTTTAAAAAAGATTTCTCACGATATAAAAAACGTCAGTGTGGGGGGTGAGTTGTTATCGACAATGTCAACCTTCGTCCATGTAAAGGTACACAGACGTAGAATCGAGTTAACATCTCTTATATACTAGGGAATTGGGATTGTAATTTTGTAGTGGTAGATACACTACAGTACTCCCCCACCAGAATTATATCTGTGATAGAATTCGATGAATGGAAACCACTAGTTGATTCATTGCTGTTTTGTGAGCAGCCGGGGGAGCTGTATTAAGATCACCATACTTTTTGAGTGCTGATTATGAGAGTGTATTAATTTCACGATCGTGGTCGCTTCTGTGTTGCCATTAGTCGAGTGAATATGTTGTACGTTGCGTGTGATCGAAACTGAGTAGCAACAGCACGAGTAGGCGAATAATGTCACAAGTAACAAGTCAACTGCTCAATGTGAACCATCCATCGAAGTAGGCGTGTTCAGATCGAAGTGAGAGTTGCTGTCAAGATAGGCGTGTTCACATCACGTCCGGGTCACCAATGTGGGGGGGGTGAGTTGTTATCGACAAGGTCAACCTTCGTCTACGTAAAGGTACCCCAACATAGAATCGAGTTAACATGTCTTATATACTAGTGAGTTGGGATTATATTTTTGTATTGTATTAGTAGATTGTACAGGTAGATACACTACAGTCAGAATTTAAAAAAAAAAACGTATTTTCGACAGTTAATATCTACCAATATATTTATAAATTACTAAGATATAAAGAAGAGAAAGAAATACAAAGTTATAACTAAGTTTCATTCACTGCGTATGAGCGACAAATACATAGAACACTTAATTTATGATATTCACACAAAGAAAACTAGAAAAAACACAGAAATCAAAATGAATAAAAGAGAAAACAATAAATAAAATTTTAAATTTTTTTATTTTTCTCTTATTATTAAAAAAAACTTCAAAAATTAAAAAAAATCATTGATTTTTAATTTTTAAAAATTGATCAAAAATTTCAGATTTCTTTCTTTCAAAATTTTCTTTTTCTTCTTCTTTTACTATAAATTTCTTCATTGTTTAATACATTTCCTAACCGATAATTGCTCAATCGTCTTTTCCCTTGTTTTCTTTGTGATATCAGGGGTCGATCCAGAATTTTTGTGTCGCCAGGGTTCTGTTTTTCTTATTTTGTGAAAAATAGTTTGGATTTTTGTAAAAAGCATAACAGAATTTTCTGAAAACAATATTTGCCATATTATTATCTTTTAATCACCTGGGTAAATATAGAATTTAAATGTTGCAAATATGTTTTCAATTGCAACTATAGGACACACAAATTGAATTATAAGTTACAAAACTTATTCTTTCTTTGCTTTTCATCCATAGAATTAGTTTTGTGAACGGTTTAAAAGAAATCGCATGAATACAAATCATGATCTTTGATTTCAAAATCGCATGAATTGGATTTTAAAAACGTGTAAATACGAATCACAATGTTGGATTTTTAAATCTTGTGAATGTGAACCGCGAGGTTTAGTTTTAAAAACGCGTGAGTTAAAACCGTAATATGCAATTTTTGAATCGTGTGAATATGAAACGCAATGTATAACTTCTAAATCACATAAGTTCGAAAATTGATACTTGATATAAAAACGTGTGAATAGAAAACGCAATCTTAGATTTTAGAAAAGCGTGAAAACAAATCACGATATTAGATTTATAAATCATGTTCATACTAATCGCGATATGAGATTTTTAAAACACCAATATTAATCATGATGTTTGATTTTGAATTCACGCGAATTTGAGTTACGATGTGTAATTTTCAAATCAGTGAGGTACAGACCACGATATTTGATAAATTGTGACTTGTAAACAGCAATTAATTTGCGAATTACAATTTGTAAATCAGTTTAATACGGATAGCGAAAAATACGATTCGAAAAGCATGAGAAGTAAGGAGTCGTGAATTATCTGAATATTAATCGAAGATCGTGAAGGTGATAAATTGCTTTAACGAGAATCGTATTGTATGATTCGCTTACCACTTTAACGCAAATCGCGATGTCAATTTTATAAATTGCTAAGATAAAAAAAAAAAAATTCGGAACTTCTTTGAAAGGAAGAGAAGGTTGAATTTATGATTTTTCTTAAAAGTGCTGGAATTTCGGTATTTTATAAAAGCACAATCACTCGAGTAAATTTTAAAATAGCATCCGCTAAATTTCAGATATTCCTCTGACATACCCGCGCACAAAATGCGTCTTGTTTTATCCAATTCTGCCTTCGACCTTTTCTTTTCTCTACTGAATACGATCTGATGACGTCATTCATTTATATTCATTATCACTTTTCTCTCTTTTCAGTATATATGGTAGAAGACTATTTTAGTCATAATTTTCATTATTAATTAGTCATAATTACATATTTTTACTGTGACTTTTGAGTTGTAGCAGAATGCATTTAGGATTTAACAGATCATTATATTATCCGCTTAAATATTTAAGAATTTTGTGAAGGATTCACTTTTAGGAATCGGAATCTAAATTAATAACTTACCTCAAGTATTTGTTTTATCAATAAAATGAAAGATTTTAATAATAGACTACTAATTATAAAATAAAAATGTTTATTTTTCCAACTAAACTAAAACTAAATAATGTACTTATAAATAATGCAGTTAAATCTATTTTTGAAATTATTTTTAGGAAACCTTTTGTTTGGCAATTTTCAACTTTTTGTTGCCAGCATCTATCAGAGCTTGAGCTGCTTCTATTTCTTTCATGAATTTTCGTACTATTCTAGTTATGAGACGTTGGTTGGCTTCATTAATCATTGAGTGGGTGCTTCATACTCTTTCTTTCAGGTCGAAAAGTTAATCAGGTTTTGCTGGTTTTTCTTTTATTTTTGTCCAAATGTCATTTTAGGCTTCGTATTCAGCAAATGCATTCTTATAAATCTTTTCATTTCTTAAGTGATGCTAGCATCTGTAACTTTTTTTACGGTTTCTCTGAAAGTTCGTATGCTATTGCCCAGGCTGATTCTTGATCTTTAAAATGTCATCAGTTTTTTAGGAGAAGTCTTTTTCAACCGATGTCTGTTCATACAAAAATATAAGACAGGAATTTAGAAGAACAGATGACTGTATCGGGAAAGAAAATCTTTTAATTCGAAAACTTGGATCAAAAAATAATCAATGGGTTTCTAGAAATTTCCAGAATAACTCCATTCTTCTAGTATGTCATCGTCATTTGCATGCAGATTCCTCTCATCTTTGTCTTTTCAACGAAAACTTCAATTATTACTTGAGGAACATATTTACAAATAGTCTAAAGACAGGCAGTATAGATTTTACAAATTCTTTAAGCATTATGGGATGTAAAATCTATCAGTTTTGCAACATTTTGTTTTTTAAAGGCAAATTCTCGGAAAGAAGATGAGTAATTATAATATAAAACTGCTTAGCGTCGACTACAAAATCTTTCAATTTTTGACTAAGGGTTACAGGAAGAAAAAAAAAACTTGTTAAATATCCGTACTTCATGGTAGTGATATTTCTGGTGAAAAAAAAACAACCTAATTATGGTATATAAAAACAAAATATACTGTATTTAAACCTTTCATTTGGTAATTTTCCGCTCATATGGTAACGGTTAAACGGAAATTTTGGTTTTAAAAATCATAGTTCTTATGACCACACATTTAGTAAAAAATACATGACTGAAAAGTAAATTTAATCGAATAAATGATTTTTATGCCATGCTCTAAATTATTGCGATAAAATTACCAAATTTTACCACATTTATCAAATTTTATGACATATTATGTAACCATATTTTTTGTACATTTTACCAAAAGCATTACCAAAGCGTTTCGGTGAAAATGACCACCTCTTTGGTGTTCCCATTAGAGCTAGAAGCACAGTAAATTTTACCATATATCTGGTAGCTTTCACCATACTTTTTTTCTCGGTGTACTAAGAGCTGTTCGCTATTTTGAATAACAATATTTTTGACTATTTTGGGGAGAAATTATTTATAGGACTATTTCAGTAATATATTATAATATAGGATGTTTTTTAAAGTCTTAAAAATATATAGGAAATATAGGATTATTGGGAGATTTTTACTCCTGTTAACAGGAATATTTTCACATAAGTTATAAATTAATATCTTCTTCAACACAACCGAGTTTCTAGATATAAAAAACTAGTTAGAAAATAAGATCGGATTTGGATAGAGGTCATCCAAGTGTTTGATTTGACAGGCTGTTTTTATTTTCTGAAGTTCAAACACGCAATAGTAACAGCTGTTATAGTGTGAGACGCGTCAATTTTTTTATCCTTCACCTGTGCAAGTGTTGATGCTTAAAATATATCTTAATTTCCACCATCAGAAAAAATTGTACATTATTTCTGTAACAGTGCATAATTAATAGGTTACATAAATATTAGCTTGAAAAAAGATTACACGTTTAGTACTTCGTCTACAATAAAATTTTGTGCAAAAACAGAAGTATTTTTATAATTATTTGTGGTATGGCACGACACTAATGTTTAATATTCTATACTTTTTTAAAGAGTTATTATTTTATAAAGTATCGTATTTTCATTTAATAAAATTGTTATAGTACCCTGAAAAAAAATCCGGATCAAACTACAATAAAAATTACTGACATCATGAGAGCATCATTCGTAAAATCCAGTTACCATAAAACTTTTTCAATCGTAAATTTTTAAACTCTAATTCTCACCGTAATAATTAATTAAAGGGATTTAGCGATTTTACAATAAATATTACTGTAAAATTGCGATAGATAAGATTATTTTTTGTTTCTTAAAATTTTACGATGAAAATGAATTTTCGGTAAACAGTACCAGTATCTTGAGTGCCGGTACTTTTTACCGCAATTTGATCAGGATTTTTTCCCAGTATACATGAACAAACAACATACATATGCACATTCACGTTTTATTCTGGTATCCTGAAAATCACCGACGATTTCAAGGGTCTATTTAAGAGAAACTGAGGACAGTTAAAGGACACTTCACAAAGTATTTTATCGTAAAAACGGATCATTCACAAATTATTTACCGTGATAACGGATCCTACTTAAGTGATTTCACCGTAAAACTAATACTTCACATATTATTTCTGCATGTAAACGGAACCTTCGCAAAATATTACAGTGAAAAACGGAAATGCCGATAAATTATTTTACTGTAAAAATAGTTACCTTCAGAAATGATCTTAGTATGAAAACGCATAATTTTATCGTAAAAACAGACTCTTCTCAAGTTATTTTTTCGTAAAAAACGTAAAATATTTTATTATTCAAAATGAACTTTTCGAAAAGTTCTTTTTTTGAATAATGAAGTCGATGACGTCTTTTAATTCCTCATTTTTAAACTTAAATTCTTACACTACACTATGTTTTTTTTTCCGCAACACCTTATTTTTTCTTATTCACAAAGCAATTATGCTTATTTAACTTTCGATAAACCAAATAAAAGAATATTATTTTTTAAAAAGTAACGATTGCATTATAAAAAGAAAATAATTTCTAGTTGTTCAAACACACACGTTCTAGTATCCTACAAATAGTTAAATTCGAAAAGCAAATAGAAAAAACTGTACAGCCATTCTAACTTAATATATTTATTTCAATTATCTATTAGATCTACCAGAAAATTTCTATCGTGAAAGTATAGACCTTTTGATAATAATGGAAAAGATTCTTTTATAAAAGAAAGTGGTAGGGTGCTACTCTATGGTGAGCTTAAAGAGACTATTTAGCGCAAAAGAGCACACATATTCAAACTTGTAACGAAAGTATTTGACAGAACAAAGAAGTACATCTTATACAACGGTAGTTTTTTTTGTTGTTGCTAAAAGTTACAATCCTTATTATAAGAAAAAAATTATTTTCCAGTGATTCACAAATAAGCGGATCGAGTATCATGCAAATAATGAACATAAATAAATAAGAACAACTGTAGAAGCAAAATATATCTATTTCAACTATCTACAAATGAAATAAAAGTGGATTTTAAAATAACGATCGTATTATAAGAAGTTAATTTAGTAGTTCGTAAATAAGCAAATCACACATGTTTTTGAATCGTATATAGTTCAACTGGAAGAAATAGAAACAACTGCAGATTAATTCTAACTAAATATATTTCTTTCAATTATCTATAAATCAAAGTGATTTTTGAAAGAATAATCTTACTATAAAGAAAAATTAATTTCTAGTCGTTTGCAAATATCCGGGACGTATATATACGAGCGTCGCACAAACAATTGAACTGTAACAAAAGGCCATTAAAAAAATCAGACATTAAAAAATAAGTAAGACTGCAAAAGCTTACTTTTAAAAAAAATCGAAAAAAGAAATGAAATTTGAAGTAAATTGGTTTTCTCAGCGAGTGGTATTCACGGAACAATAAGATCACCACAACAGTTAAAACCTGTTGTTTTGAAAAAAGAAGCAAGGGGAGGAACCTGTTAATCCAGTTGAATCAAGTGTGGAAACTGTATTGATCAGTCGGATACATTAGAATGAATTGAATAACTCTCGAAAAGATTTCTTTAAAAGGATGCCTTAGGAAAACAGATTGTTTTATGTGATATTCCTAATATTATTTGTGTGTAAATGGATAGAAGGGAAGTAAGATATTTTCAAAAGCAAAAACGTGCTTCGTTTTTTTTATATAAACTTCAGAAAACGTTTTTTTTTTTAACTAGACAAGTTAATTATTGCTAGTCAAACTAATTACTACTAGTTAGGTTACCAATAAGTTACTAGTTAAATTAATAATTACGGAAGTTAACGATTGCTAGTTAAGTTACTATTAAGTAACTAGTTAAATTCAGATAAAATAAGATAGAGTATTTTGTTTTATGCTTTTATGTGATATTTCAGATATTATTTGCGTGTAAATGGATTGAAAGGAAAGAAAGATGTTTTCGACAGCGAAAGTTAACTTCTTTTTTATATACTTCAGAAAATATGTTTTTTTACTAATTAAGTAACTATTAGTTAACCAGTTAAGTTACTAATAAATTACTAGTTAAGTTAATTGTTTCCAATTAAGTGTTATAAATAAGTAATTAGTAAAGTTAATTATTACTTGTTAAGTCATTGTTTAAACTAATATATTGCGTCTTTTGTTTTATGAGATATTCATGAAATTATTTGTATGTGTGTTAGAAGAGGGTATAGAGTATTGAAAAGAAAGTAAGACGTTTTCGAGTTCGAATGCTTTTTTCTTTTTTTTCCATGGAACTCATAAAATATGTTTTTTTTATTAGTTAAGCTACTATTATGTAACTAGTAAAGTTACTAATAAGTTACTAGTTAAGTTAATTTGTTTTATTAAGTTACTAATAGTTTAAAAATAAAGTTAATCATTACTAGTCAAGTTAGTAATTAAAATTCCGGCATCAGTCTTTTGTTTTTAGACATATTCCAGACATTATTTGTGTGTATGTTAGAAAAAGGCAGAGTATTGAAAGGTTTTGAGAGAGAACGCTTACTTCTTCTTTTTAAAATTATATTTCAGAAAACATGGTTTCTTACGAGCTAAGTTACTAATAAGTAAATTAAATTACTAGTTAATTATTTCTAATTAAGTTACTAATACGTAGCTAGTAAAGCTAGTTGCTACTTACAAGTCAAATTAAGATATTAGGTCGTTTGTCTTATATAATACTCCAATTTTCCTTTTTTTTAATATTAATATGGTTTTCTTACTAGTCAATATCTTACATTTTTTTTAAAATTGCATTTATAAAAAAGTATGTGTTAATTAATGTCAAATTCCATTACAAATGTTTAGGTATTTAGTTTTCTTAATGCTTTAAAATGAAATGTTCATCAGAATTTTTTTAATAATAAAATCTTTTGCTACGCCCATAAAAAGATTTTTACGTGAAAAAAAAATCAGAAAATTGGCATAAATCTACGTGAGTTTATTTAAAAAATCTAATGAAGTCGTTTGTTTTATTATATATTAACACACAGCTGAGCAGTTCAATTCAATACTACCAAAGTTTAATTTCATTTCATTTATGTATAATAAGAGTATAAATAAAATTTATTAGAGTTTATTTAAAATGTTTTGCTTTACTTCTATATTCAATTACAAAATAAGAGCCAATGACATGCCATACTTTCTGTGTAAATTTTGCCAGTCAAAAAAGTGTTAATAATATATTACGTGAAAGTAAAATATTTCTGAAACTTTTTACTCAAACTTACTGAAATTAAATTATAAAGCAAAAATTAAATGTCTCACTCTTAACTTGTTTAATAAAAAAAGGTTGATGTTTTTAAGTTGATTTATGCGTTTTCTCTTTTATTAATCTATTTAAAGGTGCATAATCAATTATTTTATATTGATAACTTACAGAATATAACCTTCTAATTTGATTTTAAGAAATGTGTCACCGAGTAGCTTTACACAAGCAATGGTTCGAATTGATTACGCAGCATCACTCATTTCACATTTTTTTATTTTATGTAAGTATTTAATTAAGAATTTAATTAAAACTACAATGTTGAATTTATTGTCATCCAAATGTTTAAAAATTTTACAAAGGAGTTATTTTTTTCAAAATTCGTATAAAAATCAATATAAATACTTTGTCAATACATTTTCAATGACTTAAAGGCATGATTATATCAAAGCAAAACTATTAAAACACTTAAAATGAGAGAGGTTGTTTTTTATTATTCGCTAATTTAATTGTTTTTTTTTGTAAGGAGAAGTTTCTATTTTATAACCAACGTTGAATAGCCGGCCCAATTCTGAGATTACAACTATCAATGTACAACTCCGTCACTTTGTAATTTTGAACCCATCCCAGAAGACAAAGGAACTCTTGGATTAAGCATTGGGAGAAACCAGCTTTCGTGGAGGACATTTCGATGGGACTAATCCACATTTGCGTTGCATAGAGAGGAAAACTACGAAAACGTCCCAAGCTCAGCCCGACGGAAAGAGGAATCCTAACCAATGATCCATTTACCACTGAAGATATTTTACGTCAGAACTGTAGTTAGTGCGAGCCGGGAGTAAATTTCGTATCAACCAGCCACCGCTGGGATTCGATTCTGCGTCATCTCATTAGGACGCGAAAGCTCTATCTCCTGACCATCACGGACTCTATACGTGTATATTTATTGATATATTTTTTACTAGTATATTTAATAGTTAGTGAGCCAGCAAAATTGGTGGTCCGCACAACTAAAGAGATTTGGAATCGCTGGCATAACCAAATCAAAAATGTTTATAAACGTTTTTATCATTGCGTTTTCTATGCTCTACATGAAGTAGTGTTTCTTAAATAATAGTGGTGGTTGTTAGGGCCATGTCTTTACTGTTAATATTTTGGGCGTGTTCTAATAACGATTACATTCTTTTCCACTTTGTATTCTTGAACTATAATTTAATTTCGTTAATTAAAGCTAATTTCTACGAATTTTTTCGGATAGCTTTTGTTAAGTTTTCATTTTTATTGCATTAACATAGTCAAAACTGAGACATTTCAGTACATTGATATGGTGCTTCTATAGAAAAATTGGCATTAAACGTCAGTCAATAAGTGAATATTTTCTTGCGTTAGCTACCACCATAGCTTCCTAAAAAATAAAAAATAAAAAACAGGCGAAGCAAAATTTTATTTTTGTAGATCTACGGATCAGTTTTGTAGGTCTACAGCTAGACACCAACTAAGCCCACCTAATAAAGCCTCTTAGTTACTTGCAGCTAGGTACATATTACGTATCTGTTAATTCCCTTCAACACATGGAGAGCTAGCGTCATGCACTCCACACATTGTGACCCTGGACAATTAGAATATAATTCTTTCATTCACGCATTGATGGCAGCACCATAGAAATGCCGAAGACAAAAAAAAGTTTAGCATTTCACATCTCTGATGACATGTGAAACAACCAGATGAACTAATTAAACCACATTCCACAGTTCATTTGATAGAACGCATCTCAACTGCAACCTACCTCCACTGCTCATTACCTATCAAAAAGCCTAGCACTAATGTCCAGATAAATTTCTTTCTTGGGGTTTTGTAATCATGCTAGTTGTAAATGGTTAAAAAACCGAATAATTTTAAATTCGTGTTTTTTTTTAACCATACTAGTAGTGAACGATTTAAAAGCCGTGAAGTTAAAAAGTGTTCTTTACCGTAAATTTTACCGTTAATTGGATGGACAGACTGCTGCTGGTTATTTGACTGTAATTTTAGAATGAAAAATCAAACAGAGTAAACAAGAGAATATTTTTAAATAGGTCTAATCAAACAACTTCATCAAAGAGAATCAGAATAACTTTCTTCTTCAGCCACTAATAAAAAACAAATTTTTTTTTATTTCTATTAAGGTTTGGTAAATATTTTAATACTATTTTTTTCGCTTCCTCTCTACGATTTATACGTAATATTAAAATAGTTTTGCTATCATCTTTATCCGTTTAATTTATATACGCAAAGTTTTTCTAAAGTGCTTGTAAAAAAAAAGAAGAACAATAGAGATCGAATATTTTAGTTAGAAAGAAGTGTTCTCAAATTCTGTCCAACCACCAATGACGTCAAAAACGGGACTAAAATAATCAGGGCTGCTTGTGTCTTGGAAAAAAGAAAGTAGCTTGTTTTCGCATAAAATAAAGAGCCCTGGCTGCTAAGACTTACTGAAAAACTGATATTTAAAAATAGCTGCTAAAAAGTCTTATAACATATATCGCTTGCGAAAACAAGATTGAAAATATATAATTTTACTAACAGTCCTTCTCTCTTCCAGGGCATCAATTCGACCTGAATAATTTATAACCTGAATATTAAATAATTTGTTATAAAGTATAAAGAAAGTTCACTAGAAAAAATTCACTTTAATTCCACTTTCTGACCTAAATAGTTTTTGGTCACAGTTTAAGAACATTTTTATTTCGTTCCACTCAAACCATAAAATATTAGTTTTAAATTCTAATGTGCATAGTTTTGATTTCATGTTTTTGAAGGATTCAAAAACGGTATGAAGATTTCCGTAATCAACAATCAGTAATGTATTTAAAGGTAGAAAAAAAAAGGTTACAAAAATTTAACATATTACTGGAAAGGAACGCAAAATTCGAAACCTCTTTGGCGACAAGATTTAAAAGAAGGGGAAAGACGATTAATTAAAAAGTCTTAAAATTTTCTCAACAATCAAACAGGATTTGACGTTTTTACTCTCGTCAGATCATTAATCAGATTTTGTTAACATTTCCGATATTTATTCTTTTATATATTAATTCGTGTGCATTAATATGTATAGATATTTTTAAAATTTGATAAGAATTTAAAAGTATATATTTATAGTCGTGAATACGGAACACCCTGCTAATGCAATAAAAATGGAATCATCCCATATGCATGATGCTAGTAGCGAAAGGATTAACTGAAGTATATTCTTCAATACTCGATTCAAAGTATTAAAATGGCAAATATTTTATATTTTATTTAATTATTTGCTCTTTTTTAAGAATAAGCCTCTTATCCACTTAAGCCCCAGCCGGCACGTTTGTCTGGGGGAGATATTATCATAATTAAGAAGAAAAAAAAAACATTTATTTTAAACTAAGTTTGAGCAAGCGATGCAAATTTCTTCCACGAAGGAAAAAAAAAGAGACAAAACCGTGACAAATACCCCTTCAGTTTAAAAGGGTATTTCGAAAGGAAATATCAAATGTTAAAACAATTTTTCGAACATTTTTTATTGTAATCTAATTAAAATAATAATCCTATTTTCTAAATTATTAATGAATGAAAATAAAAAAGAAACAATTAGGAAAAAAAATATTTTTTCAGAAAGAAGTAAGTGAAGTAGTTTTGTCCCAAATGTTTTATATAAAGCTGTCTCGTAGAAAATTATTTTATAATTATAAAATGAATAATGATAATACCATAATCAAATTTTATTTGAAATATTAATTAAACAGATGACATATTAATTTTAATCTTTGCGGCAAATATTATATTGTATTCACAATTACAAGCAACAAACGAATTTTTATAATCAACTACAGCAGTTAAGAATTAACTTTAAAGTAATATGATTATTAGATTTTAACATTCTGTATAAAACCAAAACAAATAATATGAAAATTGTTATTTTTTGAAACAATTAACATCCTGATTTTGAAACATTTAACATCATATTTTCATCATGTTTAAGTTTAAATTATTCTTATAAAAAATATCACTCAACAATCCTTTTGATCAGTTTCAGTATCTTCCGACTGAATTCTCAATTTAGCTCTAAATGAAGTAAAAACTTCCTTCTTTTAGCTACCATTAATTTTTTTAAAGTAGAGCCCATCTGCACTGTAAAAAATTCCAGATCAAATAGCGGTATTTGCCAGCACTTTGGGAATATCATCCGTAAAATCCATTTTTAACTTAGAACATTATACCGTAATTTTTACAGTAACAGTTATTTAATTTGAGTGATTATTTGAGTGAAATTACGGTATATAGAATTTTTTTTCCGTAACATGTTCCGCGATAAAAATGAATTTCACAGAAAAGGTACCAGCACCCTGAGTGTCAATACTTTTTATAGTAATTTGATTCAGATATTATTACAAATATATTATTTCCTACCACTATATTATTTTCATATCGAGTTTTTTTACGCAAGAGAAACAAGCAGTATTGCATAAAATCTTAAAACATCAAGCTATTTTATCATTTCCAAACAAAATTAGTTTTCCTTGTATTCCATTAGAAATTGAAATACTGTACTACGCTGCTTTTATGTTAACGTCATTAAAATTTTTAAATATGTTTTACATAATTATGAGCACTCTCTCTGTACACTTTATACAATTGAAAACAAAGTGCTTCACCACAGATTTCGGGAAAATTGGCTTGACAATTATTTTCTTTCTATTGTTAATTCTATAAAAGCTAAAACAAAATTTCGCTTATTTTTACTTATTTTTGCACTACTTATTATTATACTCTTAATAATAAATTTGTTTTTAAATTTATTGATGATTTAATTATCTTAAATTTTGCAGATTATACAATTTAATTAATATTTACCCCGAGGAATTAATCTTGCTTCGTAATCATGATGATAATATTAGTTTTAATTTTTTGGATTTGGGTAATAAAAAGAAAATATCTGCTTTGTTGATTTATACGATAAAAGAAATTATATTAATTTTAATATAAATAAACTAATTACTTGGAATTCTGTTTCTAGAAACATCTTTTTAAATACCATATTTAATCAAGTGAATAGAATTAAAAGAATACATAGTAATGCTTATTTATATGAAAAACAAATAGACAAACTCTTTCAAAATTTGATAAAAAACAATGGATACCCAAATAAAGTAATTAAATTCCATATAAATCAATGATTTGATTTTATGTTATGTTGTTTTTAACAAATTGACTGAAAACTTCTTTGTTAAATTATATTTCTACCACGTGCAAATCCAATTCTGGAAAATCCGTGGCTAAAATTCTGTACAAACGGGCAAATCATGTTTCTCTCTTTTCAAAATAAATGTTAGATTTTTAAAATCATTAAAATTGTACTATTAAATATCAACCTTATTAATTACAAACTTCTTTAATTTATCCGGTGTAAGATTATTACCTTGCGCACATTCATTTTCGGGTCAATCCTTGGTAACTAACAAATCAAACGCGCTTCAATACTGCAGTAAGAACGTGCCATAAAATTTAAAATCCCTCTATTCACGCTTTTAGCTCCATTTGCTCTTCTATTTTCATATTTTTTTAATCTGACAAGCTTATTACGAAAATATTTTGAATCATTCTTGATGTAGTTGTTGTAGTTCATTTACGTCGCACTAGAGCTGCGCAATGGGCAATTGGCGACGGTCTGGGAAACATCCCTGAGGATGATCCGAAGACATGCCATAACAATTTTGATCCTCTGCAGAGGGGAAGGATCCCCCGCTTCGGTAGTTCGAGTGCCTGCATGCGAAGTCGAGCACTTTAAGGTGGAAAAGTTTAACGAGGACCAATACCGCACACCCTCGGTCCCAACGCAGACTGATCCAAGTGGTCACTCACCCGCGCACTGAATGCAGCCAGTGATGAAATCATTCTTGAAAGTTTCCCGTACATTTAAGTTCTTTGAATTCGCTACTCGCTTTATAGATTTCGTTTTGTGTTTTGTTCTGTTTTTTCTTTACATTTTATTTCTGTTTTTTACATGATATATATTTTTTACTTAATGTGTTCTATTTTGTTTAGATTTTTTTATTGCTCATTACGCTATTGTATTGATATATTTTGTTTTGACTGAATTAATACAATCTTTCAGTTTTATCTTAATTTCTGACTTTTTAATATATATATTCTCTTTTTTTCTTAAATACTTTATTGTAATAATTTTTCTTCTTCTCTTTTCATTAATATTTAATATTTTCTATGTTTTCTCTATAATTTTAACTTGTGTTTATATATATATATATATATATATCTATATCTATATATATATATATATATATATATATATGTTGCAGTNACATGTTGCGCGGACTGTTAGAGACTTCTGTTCAGCACAACGCATGCAACTTCTTCCTTGGCCTGCTTATTCGCCGGATATGTCGCCTATTGAGCACGTGTGGGATATGGTTGGTCGGCGTCTCACTCGTGATCCGCGTCCTGCAGTTTCCAAAGACGAACTTTGGTTGCGCATACAAGCGATATGGAATTCTCTTCCTCAAGCAGATATTCAACATCTGTTTGACTCCATGCCACGTCGTATAGCAGCACTTATTGCAGCGCGTGGTGGCTGCACCAAATACTGATTTCGGACGCTTAATTTGTTTCTTTTGTTTTGAAAATTTCATCATTTATTTGTATCAGTACAAGTCGTTTCTGCATTAAATTTCATTTGATTCTGATGATTCTTTCATGGTGTTGCATTTTCTACAAACAGCAGTTTATATATATACAGGGGGTCGACAAAATAATGAAAACTCTTCCATACTAATACATTTTTTCATTCTCCAAAATCACTAAAAGAATCATTTTATATCTTCGGAAGTATTTAGACCACGTTATTTTTCATACATATCAGTGAAGTTCTAAGCTATTGGAGGTTTGGGAAACCAACAGTAAATTATAAACAGAAAATAAGGTTTTTGAATACTCTATGCCAAAAAATGCAGCAATAGATTTGTAACTTGCAACAGTTATTTTTGTTCTTATATTCAATAGCTATACAAAATTTCACAATCCTAGCTTAAATAATTATGGAGATATGGACCTTTTTATAAAAAACTAGTTTTTTTGTCTCAAGCTTTTTTTGCTATAACTTTAAAAATATTAAATAAAATTGAACAAAATTTTTTGAGCAATTTAAAATTAATTTCATAATTATTTATTTAAAATTGGAGTACTGCGGGAAACTAAAATTGGAATATTATTTAAAAATTTTTAAAACTGCCAACGATATGAGTAATTAAACAAGTTCTTTTACAACGCGCATGCGCGGGAAAAATTAAACTGGAAAAATTTAATTACGGGAGAAATTATTTAAAAAAAATCGTATTTTGCAGTAAATCGTATTAGAGCACTAATAATATGCATCTTAAATATCCGATTTGAATATCTTAAAAGATATCTAATATATCTTAACAATTTTCTAAGTAGTTTTCCTACTTTTAAAAAGTTCGCATAAAATGATAAACTATTCTCCACATCTTTTTTTCTGTACTATTAAACAAGATTTATTGAAGGCTTTGTTGGGGATCATCCCCTCACAAAGCATCTCTTCTTTTTGCCTGTTGTCCTTCTTTATTAAATTACATTTTGGTGTATGAGCGTTTATTGTAAGGTATTATTATTTATTATTACTTTTTGTCTTATGATACAAAATAATATTTGTAGAAAACTTCTTATCATTTTAAACTTTTTAAAAAGTACGAGAACTATGAAAATTGCCTGAAACTTTTAAATTTTTAAGATATTCAAATCGGATTTTTTTATTGGTTGCCAAACATGATTCACAACAGAATTAAGAAATATTTTTCTTCTTAATTTTTTACTTCTGAAGTTATAAAATGATTCTCTTTGTATTTCTAGAGAGAAAAATGTATTAGTATAGAAGTATTTCAGTATACAGTGAACTTCTTAAAATTTACGGAAAGAATTATTGTTCGGTATAAAAATTTTATGTTACGCTTGGAGGCAATTCCTTATTAGTACGCAAAAATTCGATTATTAGTTTCAAAGTTGTTTTGTTTACAGTTCCCATTAAAACAAAAGAATAAGTGACGAAAAATCTCTAATTTTTAATTAACACTAGGATACTAAATGAAAACATAAAACTGTTTAATTTTTAATATCTATAATAAAGCTCTTTCTGTTATGAAAGTTTATTGAACGTTTATATGTGATACGCATATTTAAATACTAAATCGATTATTCTTGGAAAGCGTTCCTCGGTCGATAGGTCATCTGCATTGGTAGGAAAGAAACATTTTCTTTAAGTGGCCTAGAACGCCATAAAAGTAAATACACATCAAGGTTATAAAAACGCTTTTATTCGTAACAACTATAAATTAACAAAATTATCGAATGTATTAGTAAATTTATTTATATGTAAACAGAATTATTGAATATGTTATGCATTTCTTTTAATATATTTTTAAATTTTTAATGCATTAACAGAATTATTGAAAATATCAATAAAATTATTTGAATAGATTAACAAAACTATTTGAATATATAAAAAAAATAATTTGATAGCATTTCAAAAATTATTGAACGCAATAATTAAATTATTTGAATATGCTTGAGAAACTATTTACTTAATAGCTCAATTATTTATATACTAACAAAATTATTTGAATGTGTTTACAAAATAATTTATACATTTACTCAACTACTTATATATTAAATTATTTACTTAAATTATTTATATATTAACAAAATTTTTCAAATGTATTTACAAAATTATTTGTACACTAACTCAATTATTTATATATTAACTCTAATATTTATGTATTAGCTACATTATTTGATTATGAATTAAAAATGTTTCATGGATCAAAAATTATTGAATGTATTGATGAAATCAATTATATATTAACAAAAAATATATATATATATTAAGAGAATAATTGAATATATTAACAGAATGATTAAATATATTAACAAAAGTATTTTTTGTTATTTTATAACCGTCGTTGAACAGCTGATTTCTGGGTTTTGCGACTACTAATGCTCAACGCCGTAGCCTTGTAATTTTGAACCCAATCCAGAAGACAAGGGAACTCCTGGATCAAATAATGGGAGAAATTTGCCTTTGTGGAGGACTTTTTGATGGAACTAACCCGCATTTGCGTTTATGGAGAGGATGACAACCGGTTAGTTTGACGGCAAAAGGACTGTAACCCACGATCCGTCTACCACTGAGGATATTTCACGTCAGCACTGTGCAAGCCGGATGCGGAATTCGTATCGACTGGGATTCGAACCCGGTTCGCGTCATTGGAAGGCGAACGCTCTATCCCCTGAGTCATCAAGGCTATTAGGAAAAAATTTGTGAAAATTGCTGGTTTTTAATTCCATGGAGTTCAAATTGACATTCAAAACAATGCCTTCGCTTTTTCCAGCGGAAGTGAAAGAAGCCTTTCGCAAAAAGCATTTTTGCATTAGCATTTCGCAAAAAGCATTATTATAAACCCAATACATTTAATAAAAATAAAGATTATTTTTTAACATTTAAAAAATCTAGCATAGAGTAATTTTTAATGCGAAATCGTTTTTAAATATTTCTCAAATGTGATATGGACAAATCACACTAAAAATTCGTCCCAGAAATTTAAATAACTCATTGTTAAGAATAAAATTGCAACTTGTAATTGAAACGTGGATGAAGTTATATTTTTGAAAAAATTGAGATATCTCGGAGAATTATGATAGAATGAATTATGAGAAAAATTAACATTAAAGGACTTATTTCAAACATTTAACATTGAAAATGACATGCATTCTTTGTTTAACTATATGCCCGGTCGGATAATCGTTTATGTCAGTAACTTTGAGAATGATTTTCATGTTTCTATTCTCATTTAAATTTAATCTTTCTCTTATAATGTATATGCTAGAATGTATGAATGTATACATATATGTATACAATTGGTTATTGGCATTCTATTCTGGTGTAGCAACTATAAAAATCAGAAATGTATTTCTAAAAAAATCTTATGCTTTTCAATATTTTACTGCAGTCAAACTCGATTATAAAAGGTTATAAGGGGTCGCTAAGAAGGAACCACAATATTTGCTCGTTTTAACCAAGTTTACACTAAATTATAAATAAATTCTTACTTTATTTCAGTACAATGCAAAAGAAGTAAGTTAATTTGCTTTTAACTGTTTCACTGTTCCTTTGCTTTTAATAACTGTTCCATATGCCCATGTTTTCTTGTCAAAAATTTCCGACCAAGATTCATACCATCTTTCAGTTGCCTTCGGCTTGTTTCGAAGAGGAGGAAGTACGTAGAAATTTTATTGAGTGACTAAAACATTGTTCGTTAAAACCGAAATTTGGTCGTTTAAAGCAAGCTATGCTCTAAAAGACTTAATATTTTATCAAGTATTTTCGATTTGTCCGTTAAATGAGGGTTTTCGTCAAATCAGAGCTCATTATAAGCAAATTTGCCAGAACTAAAAAGTATGTAGTTCAATGTTATAGTTTTTACAAAGCTTTTCATAAATATTTTAGTAGCATTTTAATTATGTTACTAAACCTTTTGATTTGTTGTGAAAGATTTTTTTATATGCATTCAGAGAAATTCTCTTCTTAATAAGCTTAATTTTGTTTGAAATGTAAGAAAACATTTCACGAAACATAATAAGATTACTTTTTCTTGCAGCGAAAAAAATCAAGGCTTTATTATAAATTGTACTTTTGGTGCCAAAATAATGGTTCATAAGCTCATTAATAGGTTTTTTTTTTTAAAAAAATAAACATAGTTGAAATATCCTTTTTTAATTGAAATTATAAAATGTAAAAAGTCAAATTAACGTTTTTTCACACCAAAAAAGAAAAGTTTTACTAATATTTTATTTCCTCTACATTTTTAAAAAAATTCTTTTTTCTTTTTTCACTAATATTATTTTGTAAGTTTAAAAAAGTATAGTGTAAAAAGGTTTTAATCAAATATAAAATAACACGCAATATTTATAAATATATGAAGGAAGGCGTAGAAAATTTTTTATTAAGTGGTTGCAGTTTAGTTTTATAGCTGCAACTTTAGTTCTAAAAACTCAAACCTTATATTTTTTAGAATCTTTGTATAAAATATAACACCATTGAAATCGCAAAATTTAGCGAACGGTTGTTGTAGAAAATAGAAAAAACGACTCTTAAAAACACTTCAAAAAGGAATGAAACTGGTTTTATTTTCCAGTCTTCCTTTCAGAGTGTTTTTTTTGATATATCAAGTATAGGGCAAAATTAACAGTCACACCACCCATAGGGTGAATAAATAAAACAAATATTATTAAAACAAAACATTCGCACCCTAATCGCCAGCTTTTTCGTCGAAAATATATTATCTGCATTTTACATGTTTTTTTTTTAAAAAAATATGGAAACTTTATAAATATTTTATAATATTTGGAAAATGACTTTATTTCTCGATTGTTTCATCATTTTAAAAAAAGGAGCCATGTATTGTTTGTCATATTTTGAGAATTGCTTCAAAAGAAATGTCTTACATTATTAATATCAACCATTTTTTAATCGTTTAAATGCTTTAATTTTTGGCCACATGCTTTAAAAAGTGCGTACTGGACTACAAATGGCTATTGGCCAATAGCAAAATTTTACTATTTTTTCCTATAATATTAAGGGTGTCCATTATGAAACACCATGCAAAGTTTTTCCCAGTACATATCTTGCGTTTTTACTTTTGCAGAAGTTAAATAAGTTAACTGTTTAAAAATGATGAAATTTAAATCTCATTTTTTAGAAATTTTTTATCATCATAAAAGTATTTAAAATGCGGCTGAAACAACATATTTTAGATTTGAAGAAAAGACATTTTTTTTTGTAAGTTTTAAAGTGAAATGTAACCATAAAACTCAATCGAATTTATCAAAAAATCCTGCAGATGAAAAAACTTTTAAAAGTTACAACATTTTTGTAATAAGAACATTTAACTTTAAAATATTTGTTTTTTACAGGCAATATATATATATATATATATATAATTTTTTTTGGTTTTTCATCTTGTATTTTTTCCTTTCAATTGCTCAACAATTGCTTTAAGATTCAACAATTGGAAAAATTAAATTTTATTTAATTGCGAAGGAAACAGCCAGCTAGTTTAACGTTTTCGCTTATAACGGCAGAAAAAAAATTCTAAAATTCATTAATGAATTCAATCTTTAAAGAAATTCGTTCTTTATATCTTCTTTAGAAATGCTTTGGATCTGGAAAAAATATAATATATAAATGTTGAAAAAAATTTAACAAGAACATTTTCCAATGAAAAAAAATTTTTTTTACCGGTCTTTTGTTTTTTATCTTGTATTTTTTAATTCAACAACAGAACAATTATTTTAAGATTAAACAATTTAAAAGATTAATTTCATTTAATTGCGAAGGGAGCAGGCCGCTACTTTAATATTTTCGCATATAATACTGAAAAAAATCCAAAAAAAATATAAATGAATTCATTAAATGAAGGGCATAGAAACTGGAAAAATATACAAAAGATTTAAAAGCATATATTTATCAAAAGTATTGCTGCCTATTGAGAGACACTAAAGAAAATCTTTTTTTTAATACATTTAATGCTTAAGATCACGAAACTGAAAAATTTTCCAAAATTACAGTTAGACAGCTAACTATATTTGGTATTTTTAATTTTGTCTAGACATATTAGAATAACATAATATTTTTTTCTGATTCACGATTTCAACAATAAAAAAGAGGACAATAATGTGTAAACGGGGTTTTCAAATTCGACTATATTTGTTTCGGAGTTATTTTGGCACATTTTTGGTCAACTTTTTTGACAGTAAAATATTACTGTAAAAAGCGTTTTCATACTCTGACATTCAACTTTTACAGTAATCTATACGTGAAAAGTATTGCGCGCAAAATGAAAAATGCAATACATTAATAACTTTTCATCTAATGAATGTTTCTTTTTTGTGTTCTGAAATACAAAATTAGTAATTCAAAAGACTAACGTTAATTAATTTGAACAAGATGTACCTCAAGATGCGAAATCTTATGCGGTTTGACTTGTTAGATGCGGTTTGGTTTGTTGACCCTCAAAATATGGGGGTGGCAGCAGTCGGGAAAATGCAGTTACAATGGGAAAGTAGTTGTAAAGCTTGGACCACCTTATGTTAATTACACTTATTGCTCAATTTTTCTGCAACTCTTAAAAAGGACGCTATACCGTTTTTTTTTAATATATAACCGTCGTTGAACAGCCGACCCAATTTTGGATTTACGATAACTATTGCTCAACACCGTAGCCTTGTAACTTTGAGTCAATCTGGAAGACAAGGAAACTTCTGGATCAGTACCCCCAGAGGTATGATTTGTTATGCAAACATGGAGGACTTTGTGACTTGACAGATTTAACGTGCATCAGTCTTCGGTCGGCATGGATCGAACCCACGACCTCTTGGACATGCAGGCTATCCTTCAGCACAAATTCTTCTATAAGCAATTTAAAGTACAGAAAAAGTGAGTTGAAGCAAACTTGGACAAAGAAGTTTCAATTGCTGAAAAGATATTTTAATGTATACAAACAAATTATGAGAATTCCCCATCTAAGTTATCTTTTCACAATTGGATTTCAATTTGATATTTAGAAAATTGATTTTTATTATTTGAAATGAAAATAAGTTTTTAAAATATCATGGCTTACTCAAAGTTGACCTGATCTATCTATATTTTAAATTACTTCTGGAGGAGAAAAAGAAAGTTCGAATAGTATCCTCTTAAGCGAATGAATAGCTTTTTGCACACTGTGAGAAATCCAATTTGTCCAAAGAAAATGCAAGGCAAAAAATAAAATTTTTATTATTATCTATATTTTTTTTAAATTTTAATAATAGTTGAAAAAAGTTTGAATTGCAAGGTTTGCAAATTTTTATATTATTTTAAATAAGGTAATTTTAAATGACAAAATAAAATATCAAAAACGAAAGCGGCCAAATAGTTTTCAAAAAATAAAATTAAGATGCAACACTTTTAAAAATTCGTAACTCAGAAACACTTTTCAGCTAATACTTTAAACTTTAAAACTGCAAAATTTGAAATATGGTAAAAGTCTCTATACCATTTGGCTCGGTAAATTGTTAGCCAATCATCCGTATGTTGTTCATATCTAAATACTTTAAATTACTTGATTATGCAACTTTATGTGTGATGCATTTTTTATAACGTTGAAAGGATTTGCGATTTTGCTCTAACGTTAATTCTCTTAAAAATATATATTGAAATATTCAATTTGTTCTTGCAAAATGGTGTCTATCATAATCGACAACTCCATAAATATTCTCTTAGAGTATTTAACAAAGAAATCTTAACTCATTCATTATAACGCAATGCATTTGATGGGCTTCACGAGAAAAGTTAATTTTTAGATGTTTCCGTTCTCTTTGTACTTAATGAGAAAACTTCCCATACAACATTATTTCCGTAGCAATATCCGTTATAAGAGATGCTTCTTCTTAGATAAAAGCATACTTCTATCCAAGTAACCTGTTTTGTTTTTGTAAATTTGTGGGAAAATTGAGATCGTACGGAAAAATAGGTTTACCGTAAAAATAAATAAATTAACAGAAAAGGTTTCAGTTAATTTCAAATTATTTACAAAAAGTTCCTTTCCAAAGTTTATTATTTCGCCAAAAACTGGAATTCTTACAACACATTTACAAAAAAAGGACACTGGTTGAAAAAAAAAACGATTTTACGTTAATTCATGAAGTAAGGAAAAGAATTTTCCCAAATTTAAGAAAACAGGACACTGGTTGAAAAAAATAACGATTTTACGTTAATTCATGAAGTAGTAAGAAGAATTTTCACAAATTTGCAAAAACAGGAACTTTTACAAAAAATATAGAAAGACCAATGGCGAAAGTGATTTTTCATAAAAACACAAAATTATGAGTATTTATTTCACAATTTAACAAACAGGATCTTTTATCAAAAAGTAAGGACAGACCCTTGTGTACAACAAAATGATGGATTTCAAACAAAATAGTGAACCACATTTTTAAATTGCCAACAGCAGGAAAATGTTTTTAGAGATAAACATCAGGAATTTTATGAAAACAAATAAGATTTATAAATGTGTAATTGAGAAATCTAGAGGAAATTCGGAATTTTGTAAAACATATATTTTATTTTATTTTATAGCCGTCGTTGAGCAGTCAACCCAATTTTAGGTTTACGACTACTAATGTTCATCTCCGCAACCTTGTAATTTTGAACCAATCCAGAAGACAAGGAAACTCCTGGATCAGTACCTCAGAGGTATGATTTGTTATGGGAATATGGAGGACTTTGTGACTCGACAGCTTTAACATGCACCAGTCACCATTTACTACACGGGGAGTCTTCGACCGGCGGGAATCGAACCCACGACCTCTTGGACATGGGCCCAGAGCCCTACGAACTAAGCTATCCCGGCCCTTCCTTATTATATTCAAAAGAAAATTTATATTAATTATATTCATATATTCATATATTAATTATATTCAAATATTCATTTATTAATTATATTCATATATTCATATATTAATTATATTCATATATTCATTTATTAATTATATTCATATATTAATTATATTCATATATTTTTCTAAATGCCTCTCATTTTGACTCATAGACAGGCATACATGATTCCTTTCCTTTTTAAATGACAGAGGTTTCAAACAAATGAAATATAATCCAGTTCCAAATAACTGGCAATAATGGATGATTTTTATGGTATATGATTAATGGTCAGTAAGATTTATGATCTCTGGAAGAAGCCAAAATTAGAAAGCTTTACATAGTTCACTTACTCAATAAATCGACATTATTGAAAATTTTGTAAAGACGCGAAAATTCTATTTTAATAAAACGGTTTATTTTCAGAAACAAAGGATTAAGAATTCTATAGGGAAAACATTTTTGAAAACGCTAGAAAATATAATCCCCGTGCTCTCTAAAACCTCTTTTTATTGTATGTTTCGCTAATTATGCTGTTTTGAATTTTTGAAATAAAAGAAATGTTAAAAAAAATCTTTTGCTTCAAGTTTTTCAGATGAAATGTTTTTACAGCTTATTATAGGAGAAAGAACTTTTCACCCGGAGCAATTTACAATTTGAATTTTTTTTTTAAATCGAAATAGCATTAATTAGTCCTAATGAAATAAATTTAATTTCCAATCTTATATTAGTAATAGTGGAAAATAAAATTCATTTATTTTTGTTTTGAGTATGTTTTTATTAAAATTTAACGGATTTTCAATCAAATGGAGATTTTTATGTTATGATTTTATTTTCGATTTTTGAATTAAAATATCAATACACGAGATTTTGCATCATAGTAGTTTAAATCATTAAAGTAATTTAATAAAGTAATATAAGTCATTAAAGTAATTTAATACAGTAATTTAAGTCATTAAAATTTTATAAGCATTCATATTTAAATAAATATTTTTACTAATTATATTTTTACTTACTCAAATTAATATTTTTCTGCTTCATACAAACCTTTTTTTCTAATTTTGCAATATTTTTCTTCGTTATCTTAATTATTTCATAATTTCGATGAAATTAAGTTAATTTTTAGATGGAATTAAGTAAATTTTTAATAACTTCAAAGTAAAGAGATTGTTCTGTTAATATGAATTATTAAAAAAAATGGAGAATTGCAATCCGAAACGAATTGATCGAATTACGAATTTAACTTTAATGTTTGTTTAAAATCTTGAATTTAAAATACTTTTTATCCAAATAGCCGTAAAGTTTACGGTTAGAAACTTTTCTTTACCCATACGGGTTTGAAACCGCTTACAAATAGAATGATTAAAATAATTTTCATTGGGTAATGAACATTGAAGTTAGGTTGTGGTGTGGTTAAGTTATGTTTTGTCAAGTATACTGTGGATTACGGTTTAATTAGTTAATATAGTGGTGTCATCTATTGTGAGAGGTGGGAAACACTAAACCTTTTTGCGTCAAGCAGCTCTGTGGTGCTGAGGGTGATTGAGAGTTTCGCATTCCAATAATCCTGTGTCACCAATAGAGGTGTGCAGGATACCGGAAACTTTTCATGTGTAAAAGGAAATATTGTGGCGTCAATACTGGGATTGGAACTCCCGTGCAGCCGGTCATGAGATTGATAGATTATCCCACTCGGCTAAAGGGTGCACATGGCTGAAAGGAACTAAGTAGCTTCATTAGGTGTTCGCCATACATTTATTTATTACTGCAAGATTGTTAGGCATCCGCGTTTGTGTTAGACATCTGATTATGAGAATTAAAAAATATGAATACGTAATCTTTATCACATGGCTTAGCTTCCAGCTTTCGAAGAACGTGAGCTCGATTCTCATTGGCTGTGGGCCTAGTTGGCGTAGATAAAATTCTGGTTGTTTAACCGTATTAAGTGAAAACAGTCAATAAGCAGTTTTTCTCTAAGCTAACAGTTTGGATATGGTTATTTTACTGTTTCGGTGGAATATGGTAAAATAACAATTAAATGAATTGTTATTTAAGCATTTTTTCAGAAAACTTTCTAACTGGTTCTCAGTGACAGAACCCGCACAGAATGATTCGATTACATTTAATTATTTCATCAACAACCAGACATTTTATGAAAAGGGTCCTTCAATATACAAATTTGCAATTCAACTGAATTGCGATGAAGCATAATAAAATTTATTTGCTTTAATCAAAATGAATAAAATTAGCAGTACAACGATTATAATTTAAATTTGCATAGATTAAAACGAGTAATAATTGATCTGTATTCCTTAGAATTAAAACCGCAATTAAATTAAATTATACAAAAAAGTTCTTCTTTGCATGAAATTATGGTTAGATAAACTAATTTTATAACTGATTAAATAGTATGCACTGTCTTAATTAGTTAATGCGCAAAAAGTGAAACTTTCGATCGCTGTTTTAACTGCACTAGTGGGGCAATCATTTCCATAAAGCGGTAACCTCTCATGGATAGGGGGTCAAATTTCCAAGTCTATAAAAAGGGTATGTTTTATAGAGAAATTGCGCTTTTATGTATGACCATGCACTTTAAAATATTGTCTGTGCAAATTAATTAACATATTTCAAAACAAGAAGCATAAAGATTAAATCTTAAAAAGTTATGTGTTTAATTTTTCATGTTGAGCTCTCTATACATTTCTAATACACTTCAAAAAGAAACTGAGCAATATCTATTTTTTATCATATATTTCTTATAAATTCTTTGCAACAATACTTCCTATTCTACTCGTATCTTTTCTAACAATTGAAATATAAGAAACAGAAAACTATTTACTTCAAAATAAAAGAATAAAATATTTCTATTCGTAAAACATTTACTTCTAAACTAAGCTGTTCATATTTTTAAATCGAAACAGAATTAAGATTTCAGCAACTATCTAAAACAATACAGAGAATACGAACTGCTTTAACAAAATGAAACGAAAATTCTAAACAATATTTGCCGTTGAAGATTATCCTGGTATTTGTTTTGATACTTGGTAATCCAAAATAATCAAAAACCCTTTTTCTCATCTTATGCTAGGCTTTACCTTAACAAATTTTAGAAGAATGGTGTGTAATTTTAAATACGCATTTCAAAAATTTCTAGACCTGAAAGATGATATTCTTATATGTTAGAGGATTCAAATTTTTAATAATATTGAATAATAATAACATAGAAATTAGATCAAGGTTTTATAAAATTTTGCTTTCATTAATTAATTCTCTGATTTGATTGAATTAAGCAGTTTAAGTTTCGTATTAGTTTCAAAATTTACGCTTTGACTCCAGAAGTAACATGCACGCTGTTAAAAGGACGCTATACAGTGGGAGATACCCTTCACGACAAATTCTAATTCAACAACATAAAAAATCTAAAACTTGAAGTACAGAAAAATTATTTATGGTAAATTTGGAGTAAAAAATGAAATTTAAAACTCATGAAATCATTTCTTCCAAAATTTAAAAATGCAGAACAATTATGGCAGGCTTATACAGGACTGCGCAGTGGAAAGTAATCCTGTCATAATTTATTTGAATTTTCATACTTTGAAAAGAAATTATATCGTTTGAAACTTTATGATTTACTCTAAGTTTATCTGAACTTAATTTTCTCTCAACTTTAAATTACCAAATGAA
This sequence comes from Parasteatoda tepidariorum, assembly GCF_043381705.1. Taxonomy (NCBI): domain Eukaryota; kingdom Metazoa; phylum Arthropoda; class Arachnida; order Araneae; family Theridiidae; genus Parasteatoda; species Parasteatoda tepidariorum. The sequence continues at coordinate 56,001,455 of NC_092215.1, read as the reverse complement.
GAGAAACAGAATATGCAATGAAAAGTTTTCCGTACTATAGTCTTATCGGCCCCTTAAAAATTATTTTGTGGTTAAAAATGACTCTTTACAAAACATTCAATCTTAAAAACAGACTGACCAAGATATTTTTTTTTTATTTTTTTTAAAAAAAAATTAAATAAAATTCTTCCCTTGAAAAACAGAGCCATAATGTCATTAATCAGCGTACTGCATGTGCAATAAATTCCGGATCCCAGTAAAAGTTTTCAGATCAAAACACAGTAAAAAGTACCGGCACTCAGGTTGCCAACATTTTTAAATTAATATTTACTGTAAAATCACTGTAAATTAAATAAATATTACAGTAAAAATCACGTTATGGAATTTTACTGTAAAAATGTATTTTACGGTAAAATGGATTTTACGGATGCTGCACTCAGGGTGCTAGTACGTTTAGGCATAATTTGATCCGAGAGACAAAATTTGTAAATAATAGGCGCCATCCAAAAATGAAATCACACATTTTTTAAAAATGTTTTTGATCCCTTTACAAAGGTCCCTCTACAATGTTTTTGATCCGATACAAAGGTTCACGCTTGAAAATACTCTTCAAGCCCCTCGTCACACTATATTAGATAAGCATATCGTTGATCAGCTTTTTGTTCCGGATAAAGCACAAAATGCGTGTTTAAGAAAAACGGACGCAGTTCAAAATCATGTTTAAGAAAATAATGAACATAGCTCATACCGTCACAGCTGGAAAAAAAATGGACAAAGCATTTGATTCCGTTTTTCAAATTTCTCTTACGAAATTACTTTTTTTTAAACAATAAACTAATGGATCTACGTAATGTGATGTTGCCCATGTGTAAAAATCACTTCATATTTCTTTTCTTAAAAAGATACTAAAAGTCAACAGTTCTTTTTACAATTTTCTTTTTCTTCTTGCAAGGTTGTCTTGCTATAACTGTCGTTGAACAGCCGACCCAATTTTCGGGTTTACGACTTCTAATGCTCAACTCCGTAGCCTTGTAATTTTGAACCCAATCCGAAAGACAAGGGAACTTCAGGATCAAGTATTGGGGAGAAATTTTGCCTTCGTGGAGGACTTGTTGGTGGAACTAACCCGCATTTGCGTTGCATGGAGAGGAAGACCACGAGAACCTCCCAAGGTTAGCCTGACGGCAAAGGGACTCTAACCCGTGATCCGTCGACCACTGAAGATATTTCACGTCAGCACTGTGGTCGGTGAAAGCCAGATGCGGATTCGTATCGACCAGCCATTGGTGGGATTCGAACCCGGTTCACCTCATTGGAAGGCGAAGGCTCTATCCCTTGAGCCATCACGGCTCTTTACAAGGTTTGTGCAGGTCTTGTAAATTTAAAATAGTGGTATTAAATTGACATGGTATGAATTTAGATTTCTTAAAACCACTTTATCTTTTATTGCACTGAAAACGATCACTTAAAAAGTTACCTCTTGCGTAATGATTATGCTTATTAGTTAAAAAAGAAACAAAAAATGCGTACGAAATTTCTAGTTTTGGTTGAGCATTGAAAAAGTGCAATTTTTGCTGCGTTCAAATTTTAAACACTTAAAAGCGTATTTCAAGTTGTGTCCAGAAAAAAAAACTTGCCGATAAATAGACTGGCAAATCAAAAGCAAAGTGTTATAGGTTATGTTTCTAATCTTATTTTTAAGCTTTATGTGTTGCTATTTGTAAGCTTCTTATTTTTAAGCTTTATGCGTTAAGCTCTTTCTGACAATTGTGAGTATAACAACAAAAAATTGTGACTATATGTGTATTTTTTTGGTAAAAAAGAAAAATATTTAATTTGCTGATTTTAAATGCTTTTATTCTGACAAAAATTTGTGCAACCACATTTTTCTGCTCCCTCTATCGTTCTATTACTTTTCTGCCACTAATTTATTTAAAAACGTATTTTTTTTTTCTATGCATGCTTTATTTTTCGTTTTATCTGAAAAAGAGTTTTCTTTTTTGTATAAAGCAAAGAATGCGGAAGAAGTTCGCAAGTTTTTTTCTTACTTTTTTTTTTTTTTAACAAAAACTGCATCATATGAGGCAATGTTGGCATTGTGTTTCATTAAGTAGATTGAAATTATAAAGAAACTGAATTTAGAGATTTTATTACAATATACTGCTTGAGTTTATCCTACTGTGTTTGCCCACAAAAAACTCTCGACTTTTTCACTCATCAAAACTAGATAAATGTAAGGTGAGATGATGTTTTATGATAGTTTTTTATTTTTTATTTAATATTCCGACGTGAATATGTTCAAACAGTCACGATAAAACTTTTAAATTCCATTTTTACGCTTTTGGGGGATCATTTCATATTAAATTCAAAATTTTACTTTTTTTGACGATATTCTTTAAGGTTGTTTTTCAAAGGCTTCTTCGTCAAAGAAATTGTGAGTAATATGCTATTTTCATAACTCCTGTTAGTTTGAAATAGTTACACATAACTGCCAGGACAAGTTATCTAAAGTTGTCCGCATTAATGCTTATTCTGGAAATGTCACAAAACGTCAATATGGAGAAAAATCTCAGTTTTGTGGAGAGCGTTTGTGGTCTAATTTTTTAAAATGTAATAACTTACTCTTATGCTGCATTATCTGGGCTTATAAAAATTTGCAAAAACTGAGAATAAGGCAGTGATTTTGATAATTTTCATCTAGGTGGGAAAATGTTGCCAAATTGACGAATTTTAAAAAAGTTCAATAACTTTTAAAATATTTAAGTTATTCATCTCTTCTAACGCCATAAAACCGAGCTTCACGGCAAGATGATGTATATATTTTAAAATAATCATTTTGCTTGCACTTAAACTGGGGCTTTTTTATTTTCCTGGGCAACAAAGCTTCGAAAAACCGAGTTAAGATCAAGACAGGAGGAAGATATTCTTCAATTAGGCAAAAGAAGGCACTAACATTAATGTAACCCTTTCTCAAAAAATAAATTTACAGAAATTTTTAATACTGCACTTTGTTTTCATACGGAAACAACTAGTAAGATAACTTTTTTGATAAAAAAGAGGATTAATAATATATATACAAGTCATAGTGATTCATTCTAATAACATTTGGCTTTTTTCTTCATACTAAATTCATGTGCTAGTTAGAGTTTCTAAAAGATCAATTTAAGAAAGTGATAAAACATTGGAAAGATCCATTTAATCTGATTTTATTTACTTCTTTTATTAAATCCATGATATTTTTTACCGATACAGCAACAAAATCAGTAGCATCGATTTTATTCAATTGTAATTTAACATTTATAAATACTGAAAGTTCTCCTTTCCATTTAGAATGAAGATGTACTAACCACATTAAGAAGAAAGTGTTCAGAGACATTTATAAAATATTTAGAGCTTTCCGTTATAATTTTGAACAATAAAGAAAACCTTTAATGAGTGGGTTAAAGTCATTACCAAGCATATGATTATTATTATTACAATTTAGGGATTAATAAAGTTTTGAAAATCGTGTCATAATTATTGCCAAAAGACATTGTGAAAGTTATTATCACGTTTCACGTTCAACACATCACATTCGTTATCACTTTCAACACATTGAACTATCCGTTGAACATTCAAAAGTTCAAAGATTAATTTAGATATAGCAGAATTCTTTATGCCTCATATACCTGCATTTAAAATTCGTATTTTAGTATTTTATTCTTGTTTTAAACTTTAATGAAATTAAAATTAATGAATAAGTTATGATACAATATAATGTAAGGAAATTAAAACTGAAATATACTATATGAATTTTATTAAAATTTAGTGGTTTATTTATATAGAGTAAATTATTAGTGATATGCTTTGTAATCCCTAATAATCAAATATTTAAATATTATATTGTGTTTAAAAATTCAAAATTGATATCATGTATATTTAAATTTTATGTGATATGTTTTAATTAATTGAATATTTTGTGGAACATTCAGTGATTAATTTAGGTAAAGAAAATCATTCATGGAATATTTTCAATTCCTCACATTCAAATTTAAATTTTATATCATTCTCAGTTTTACATGAAAGTTTATTATACAGCTTTCTAAATAAATTAGTTGAAAACAATAAGTAATTACTTATATTTTCACAAATATTTAACTTTCGATCAAAAACAATTACTTTTAGCGTATACTGCATTAATTTATTCTGACAGATTTATGAGGTAGATAATTGGATAAATTACAGGAAATAAAGTTTAACAAAACAATTACATTAATTATTTCTTGCAGTTAAAAACTAAAGCCCACCAATATAGTATACAACCAGGTCATGCGCAATGAGTAAAACAATCAGAAAGAATATAGCAAATTTCTCGGTACACTGTACTTTAAGTTATATAACTTAATTTTGAATGTATTTAAGTCATTTTAGGCCAGTTTCTTAGTAGTTGAATATGGAAATAAATAATAAAAAAACGCTGGAATGTTTTTTTAAAGTTTTAGTTATTGAAGCTTGCCTCCTCTTCTGAAGTAAACCGTCATCTTGAATTTACTGTTTTGAAAAGTAAGTCAAAAAGAAAAAAAACTTAGCATTACTGTATGAAAAAGTAAAATATTGTTCCCTATTTACTTTTTTACGCCTAATCGAATCAGGTCAAAAACAAGTCAATAGGAATACAGTTCAAAATGGAAATGGGATTTTGTAAGTACGAAATATAAAAAGTACTAGTATACCTATTTTTACGTTAGAAATACCTATTCGGACAAATGAGGTATTATTCAATATGTATTTTTCTAAGCTAAATCGAATCATATCAAAAAAGTCTAAAAGTACAAGTTTATATTCGTTCACTGAGAAAAAAGTAAGGTCAAAACTACCAGAATGTGGTAAAATTTACCGTCTTTCCTGGCTCTATGGGAACACCGAAAAGGTAGATAATTTTTACCGAAACGCTTTAGAAACGATTTTGGTAAAATTTACAAGAAAATATGGTTTAATTATGTGTGATAAAATTTGGTAAAAACGGTAAAATTTGGTAATTTTATTATGATACCTTAGAGCAGTGGTCGGCAAAGTGCGGCTCCAGAGCCGCATGTGGCTCTTTGGCTCCTTAAGTGCGGCTCTGGCACAAATATCTACGGAAGGCGCAATAACATTTTCATTAAAAAAAAAAACTTGGTAAGAACAAAATTACATCTTATTTTGATAAATTAAAATTCTTCGATAAATCGAGAACATGTATAATTTTTTGTTTAAGTTAAAAGATAGATATGTAATTAAAATTTCATATTGTTGTGAAAATACGTAACTAACATCGAGTTTAACTTTATTAGTTTTCGTAAACGTAAACAGATGGGGCCAAAAGTATGACCGGCGTAAGAAAAGGTTCTGTTGCTATTTTGAAAGNTTTTTTAAAAATTGTTGTAATGTTCATATTTGGCTCTTTGGCTAATAAGTTTGCCGACCACTGCCTTAGAGCATGACATTTATTCAGCTAAATTTATTTTTCAGTTTTGCATTATTTACTAAATGTGTGAAAATACGAAGTATAATTTTAAAAACCAGAATTTTTGGTAAACCGTTACTATATAAACAGAAAAATTACCAGATGAATGGTATAAATACAGCATATTTTGAATTTTTTGGTACCATCAGTATCATAGGATTAAGGCACTTACTTTATTTTCCTTGGCGAAAATATTTTGATCTTTCTTTCTGAAAAAATCTGACGTTTAGTTTTGAAAGGTTCATTCTAAGTTAACATTTCTTGAAAAAAAAGGTAACAAATTGGGAAGAAAATATTTTCTCGTGTTACCTTAAGTTTTGTTGACTTCTCAAAAGAATATAATAAGAATATGATAAAACATTTAGGGGGATGGATCAATAGTAGAATGACAAGAAGGTAATCCTAATCCTGTCACGTCTTTTGATGAAAAATTTATAAGAAGACTCCCTAAAGTACAATAAGAACAGAAAAGGAAGAAAAAGTTTAGTTAGCTCCCTCTTTAACCAGAAAAATTTACTGAAATGAAGACAGGCTATTGCATTAGGCGGTGAAATTTCGTAATCCTTTGTGTTAAAAAACTCGTGGAAACACTGTATACCTGAATACTTTATGAACGAATTCATGAGAATAATTTAACAAGATACAATATTTTATACCAAAAATCAGTTTATTTGAGTAAAAGTGTTGTTGATGTATAATATGAAAAGAAATGATTTTTACAGTTCTTTTACATGATTTATTCCATTATTTGCATCACAATTGTCTTTCAATGTATAAATTGTACACTGAAAAATTCTGGATCAAATTACAGTTCAAAGTTCCAGCACTTTGGGTGCATTATCCATAAAATCCATTCTACCGTAAAATGCATTTTTACCGTAAAATATTATACCGCAATTTTCACAGTACTATTTATTTAATTAGATTGATTCAGTTATTTTACGGTAATTATTACTGTAAAAACTGTGATACATTAGATTTCTTGTTTCGTAACGTATTCCGTAAAAAAGGATTTTACGATGAAAAGTAGCAGAACCCTGATTGTTGATACTTTTTACCGTAATTTGATCAAGAATTTCTTACAGTGCAGATTTTTGTATTTCAGTTACAACTAAATTTTCATAATTTGTCTGGAATTTAGGTTTTTCTTTTCCACTGCAACAAACTTTCAATCTTACTTTATTAAAACTCAATTTTATTATTCTGTAATAATATATATACTTAAAATTTATGTTTGCAGTTGTTTTGTAAGAATACAAAATGTGATTTTAAATCAAATACTCATAACTCCAATAGTAAATACAAAAAAAAGAAAGAAATATTCAACTTCAAATACATAATTTTTTGAAGTAATAATATTAATAATTTCCTAAGACTCGCTAAAATTTAATTAAGCCAGAGCTTAAGTCTCAGACAAGTCTGGATTCGGATATTTCAACTATACCGACTTTACAACTCTTGTCATTGTATTCATTTAATAGGATAAAAAAACTTTTCAGTAAGACATATGTTCCTTTATTTTAATATATACTCGGTTTAATCCGATCAGGAGGGATAAATCCGGTACTAGCATACTATGGAAAAATAATTAATTTGGTCTCCAAAATATATTAATTTTAACCATTATTAATATTTATTTCCGGAAATAATGCACTATTTTATCCCACAAATGAATACTTTGTAATTTTATTCACGTAAGAAGAAAAGAGAAAACTTAAGGACAGGTTTTGCCTAAGTTTTCCTCATAAAATTCAATGAGGTAGACTTTAATCTCCAATCAATCTTTTATTTGAGTGTTGGATTTAAAGTTGAGTCTGAGAAAAGGAAAATAGAAAACAAATTCATTTTTGAATACACAGTGAAAACTGTGGATCAAATTACGGTAAAATGTATCCGGAATCTGAGTGCCGGTACTTTTTACAGCAAAATCCATGTTTACCGGAACAAAAAATCTGATATACCGTAATTTTTACAGTAATAATTACGGTGAATTCACTAAATCATTATAATTAAATAAATACTACTGTAAAATTGACGGTACAATATTTTACGGTAAAATTGGATTTTACGGATGATGCACCCAAAGTGCCTATACTTCATTCCGGAATTTGTTCCGGAATTTTTTACAATGTAGATTGAAACAGGGCTGTAGTTTTGGAAAAACTTTTGTTGGAGTTGGAAAAATTTGTCACACTCTAGTTAGTCAAAAGTTTGATAAAAAGAAAAGTTGGCCCATTCATAAATATGACGGCAAAACTATTGACCAATCAAATATTAAGGCATTTATTTAAATTATAATTTAATATAAAATTAGTTATTAAATTTTAAAATTTTTTAGCTCTTATTCAATTGAAATATTGAAAGAAATCGCAGAAAATTATTGAAACTATCGGAAAATCGATGTTAATATATGACTTATTAATAAATATCTTTATATTCACAAGTTCCAAAATAAAAGTGATTTAGGCTCAGTTACTTAATTAATTAAAGAGGAACAAACAAAGTTAAAAATTGCAAAATGAACAAGCAAAATTAGTTAAAAAGATATCATTTGTAAAAATTTGCGTGTTCAAGAATATTCACTAAAGAATTATCATTTAGAAGAAGTTCAGAAATGGGTAAATGTACATAAGATATGATTTTTTTCATATAACTTTTTTAGAAAACATTTGGTAAAATCACAATTGCTCCTGAAAATTTTACTTTCTTGTTTTAGTTCAAATTGGTCTTTATTTACTTTTACAGTATAAAAATAATTTGAAAACACAACGAAAACATAAATTCAATTTCAAAGCAATGTTAAAAATTCAAATGATAATTAGTTTTAAAAATATGCTTAAAATATATAGAAGCAGTTTTTTTTTTTAATTTTAATGTTCAATAATTTTTTCGAAATTTCAATAACTTTTTCAAACTGCATAAAAAGTTTCTTTTCATTAGAATTGATATTTCAGCTGTCATTTTTGAAAGTGGAATAAGTCTACTTCTGAAAAAAAAAAGAGTTAATGGTAATTTTAGTAAGATATAGATACATTTAATGGAGTACAACTAAATCATACATTTAATGGAGCATGATTCGCTGTTGAAGTAATCAAAAGAATTTCAGCTAAAATATTATTGCAAAAACACTTTTTTTAAAGTGGAATAAGTCCATTTCTAATAATCAAAACTAACAAAACTTTCAATTTGTTTTTTCAAATTACTGCACGTCTTGGAAATAATTGCTCGTAAGGCAACACTGTCTGAGATAAAGCGCCAATGCTAGCAGGCAACTTGGCTAGTTAGCCATCTTTCGCGCCAATTCATACTTGGAAGTAACTTACCTAATTTTATTAAGTATTCTTTCAGAAGTCCTACTGTTTGTTTCTATTTACTATACAAATCAATCACAGAGTGAGCAAATAATATTGTTTCCATTATAGCAAGTAATAAAAAAAGAATATATTAAAAGATCTCAGCATAATTAAAATGTTGCCACTTTTTAAAATGTCAAGACTTAAAAAAGAAAGAATTGCAACTATATCAGACTTACACACCAAACATTTATCATGAATACTTGTTTAATCATTATTGCTTGCTAAAATTTAATTAAATTATTGTAGTCACCCATATTGATTAGCCTTTGCAAGTATTTTAAAATTTATTATTCAAAAACTTAAATGTTTCGATACAAGAGAAAATGGAATTTTTCAGCAATAACGGTTCATTTATTCGAAGTAAATTGATTATAATTATAATTTAAATCACTAAACTCTGTTTAGAGGCCCTATAAATTTAAAATCAATTTCACAAAGTGCAATTAAACTTCGAGCACTTGTAATGACATTTTAATTAATAAAAACCTTGATCATCAGATTTAAACTAAAGCATTTGGCAGGTTTCACGAACAGACATGTTTTCTTCCAGCAGAATGTACAAATAGGCCTAATTAAAGACATATTACCGAGCATTCCAGTTAATACTTTCAAGCAAATTTTGCTTAATAATATAAGAATCGAAGTTAAATTATCAAGTTAATTTAATTTCGCCTGTTTGTTAAATAGAAAGTAATGAACAATTATTTTGCTGATCAAATGAAAGTTATAAACAGGGTTAGTAAGAAATAAATGCATTTTTTTTTAATATTTGTCGTTTTTACTTTTTTAGGGTAGTTTGTAAAATTAGTTGTTTTTTATTATTTTTTTAGATTATTTTCCTATTGCAGTCCTTTATTAATCAATTTTAAATTATTTATTTTTATTTTAAGAGTATTTTGCTTGTAAATTTTTATCTTTAGAAATTACTATAAATTCTGCATTGAATCTTGTGTTTTAAATAAGCTCCAATAACAAGCGTTGATATTGGTCAGAGTTTTAAGCATATAATATGCATTTGGATCAAATTAGTTTCGTTGATTTTAAGAATTTCAGAAAAGTAAGGGGAAAATGAGCGCTACACCCCACTTTTAGGGTTGATAACCTCTCTTACTATAGTGCTATGAGATGAGCGCTTCACCCCACTTCAGATCTATGACCTCTCGTCTATAGAAAAAGCGCTACACCCCACTTCCTCAGTATAGCAATATGGATCAGAGTTTAACCCCACTGATAAGTTCTTAGTCGGGATGACGTAGCATGGTTCTTTAAGCAGCATGGTTTGGACTAAACAAATGCTTCTTAAGATTTTGGGTATTTATTTCTTCACAACTATGGGTATATTTGAAAAATTTGACGCGAACTTTTTAATCTGAAATAAGATTCAAAATAATTACTCATTGCCAACAATTATAAAAAATTCGCAATATGTTGCCCATTATGTTAACCATATATGGGTGATTCTCACGAAACATGAAATTCTCTGTCCCTTGCTCCAAAATCTAATACTATAATACTAAAAGAACTTTTTTTCAAAAAAAAATTTATAAATAGCATTGCTGTTAGCATTTTAAAACGACTTTGCACTAGCATTGACCGTTTTGTATACTTAAAATTTTTTATTGAATATCAAAATGTCATTTTCCTGGCATGTCCCAAACAATATTTCCAATAATAACTAGCTTCAAAACCTCCCATACATTTTTCAAATCTAATTTTTTTTATCTTATCCTATGTAAGCATTTCTGGAATATACGCAGAGGGTATTGTTTACTAAAACTTCGTTTAAAATAATTTTTTCTGTCAATAATTTGTTTGTCCCATGAAAATCTGTCATTTCCTGGCTACTTTTACTTAGTGATTTATAACCAAAATAGATAGCGCCAGGAATCAATATCTAATGTTAATAGATTGATTAGATACCCCCCTATCTAAACATGTCTTGTTGCATGAATAAAGAACCAATTTTCTGGCTCAAAATCTTTTTCAAGGAGAGTAGGTTTTTATGCTGTCATTTTCCTGGCTTCTTGAAATCATAATTAACAAAAACTACATAGATTTATCTGAGTTATTTTAAGAAATACTGTTGTTTTCTGTTGTTTTCTGCAGAATATAAACGTCTTCAGCCAAAATATTAAATTAAAGTAAAGCGAATTTGTCATTATCCTGGCTTATGAAAGCCAGGACATTGAAGTGTTAATAGAAATTCTTTTTAACTGCTAATACTGAAAAGAGGGAAAGCAAATATTAACCTAATACCAAGTTTATGTATGATTGTAATATGCTTGAATGTAATCAAAGTTATTTATTTATTTAATGATTGATTATTATACACAATTTTATTCTGTACATATCAGCAACAAAAATTTTTTTGCTTCTTTCTAAAGTGGATAAAAAGAATTAATTTAAGTAATTTATGGTCCATCTAACATAAAGGCTTAAGTTGAGTTACTTACTATTAATTTAAAATGACTGCTTTTTAAACTTCTAAGGTAATATGTCATTTTCCTGGCATTCAAGATTTGGTGAATTTCTATTTTATTTTTTTTCTCGAGCAAATGTCAATAAACTACGCTGCTATCTATAACATATTAATAAGTGTAGCTAAAGAAGTATACAAAAAATATTTTCTATTATTTTGAAGACTTCAAATTTGAAGAAATTGTTTGGTCCGAATTGTCATGCTTCGTGAGAATCACCCATATATGATCTTAACGTCGCATGGTTTAGACTAAACAAATGCTTCTTGAAAAAATTTGAGTATTCATATCTTCACATCTATGGATATTTTTGAAACATTTTAAGATTACTTTTAAATCTGAAAAAAGTTTCAAATGCATTTCTCAATGGAAAAAAGTTTCAAATAATTCACAAATTGTCCTCTATTATTTTTATATGTATGGTCTTAACGTAGCTTTGTTTGGACTAAAAACTGTTCCTTGAAAATTTTGAGTTCATATTTTTTGACATATGCGGGTAAAAGAATGGATGCCTATTTGTAAATTTGAAACAAGTTTCTAATAAATTCTTCATTGCAAAAAATTATTTAAAAAAAATTCGCAATTTATCCTTTATTATGTTAAATATATTAATGCTCTTAGCGTAACATGGTTTAGACTTAAAAGTTTCTTAAAATTTTTGGGTATTTATTTCTTTACGTCTATGTGTATTTTTGAAAAATTGGAAGCTTACTTTGTAATCTGAAACAAGTTTTAAATGAATTCCTCATTGCAAAAAAATTACTAAAAAAATTCGCAATTTATCCTATATTAATGCTCTAAAGTAACATGGTTTAGACTTACAAATGCTTCTTAAAAGTTTTGGGTATTTATTTCTTCACGTCTATGTGTATTTTTGAAAAATTGGAAACTTACTTTGTAATCTGAAACAAGTTTCAAATGAATTCCTCATTTCAAAAATTCGGAAAATATTTTACTATTACTGAAAAAAATCTGCCTGTTAAAAAAATTTGCCTTTTCCGAATTCCCAAGAAATTTTTTCTTCAATTTTGCGCTTTTTCCTATCAATGCAAACGCACTTTAAAATTATATTTACATGATTTAAAATCACACATCAGGATTACTGTTTACGCGATTTAAGATAGCGCATCATGCTTCGTAATTTCACCATTTTATATCAAATATCGTGTTTCATATTCTCGTGATTTAAAAGCCACTATCATGATTCGTGTCCAAGTGATTTAAAATTAGACATCGGAATTCGTATTCACGTTTTTTTTAAATGAAACATCGAGATTCGTACTCACGCGATTTTAATATCAAATATCGAGACTCGTATTAAAGCGATTTTAAAATCAAACATCGAGATTCGAATTCATGCTATTTTAAAATCACACATTTAGATTTATTTAACGCACAGTTTAAATAAATAAATAAAATCTCGCATCGATACTTAAATTAAAACGATTATAACATTATGTAGATAAATGTAACACACACTTTTTTCTTGCTAAAAATTTCAGGTATTTTTCCAATTATTTGAAAAGTGATTTTGCACATGAAATTTTTGGATTTCTATTTTCAGCCTTTTTGAGTTTTAACCAAACTCATCCCTGGGGTATGAATCAATATAGAGTTCTATAAGAACTTAGCATTTTTTAAAAAATCAGTGATTTTCAAACAAAATTTTGCCCAAATAAGGTGGAGAAAGAAAGGCTCGAAACTAGTTACAAGAGTTAATCAATGAGTGCAGTAAGTTTTTTATTTGGGATTTTGGGTTCGCAAAAAGTTCTTCATTTCATCTGATCCCTGTTAGGTTTCCATTAAAATTGCTCTCTCAATTAACCTCTTTGATAAGTCTGTGCTAATTGAATTGTTAAAAATTTCAATTGTTTTTAAATAAAATGATAAAAAGATTTTATTTTATAACAGTAATTGAATTGTCGATCCAATTTTTGGGTTTACGACTACTAATGTTCAACTTCATCGCCTTGCAATTTTGAGCCCAATCCAGGAAACAAGGGAACTCCTGCATCAAGTAATGGTAGAAATTTGCCTTCGTGGAACACTTTTTGATGGATCTAACCTACATTTGCGTTACAGGGTGAGGTAAACCATGAAAACCTCCCATGGATAGCCTGACGGCAAGGAGACTCTAACGCATGACCCTAGGATATTTTACTCAAACACTGAGGATATTTTATCTCAGTACTGTGGTCGGTGCAAGATGGATGTGTAATAGCCATCGCCGGATTTCGAACCCGGTTAACATAATTGGAAGACGAACTCTCTATCACCTGAGCCACCACGACTAGATAAAGAGATTAATAAAACTTTGAAAACTTAAATCTAAACCATACAAAACTTTTAGCAGCATTTGCTAATAATGTGCATAATATAAGTGAACGGCCAACCAATCCGTACTTTTTATAAATCTCCCGATTACGAAAATATTGTTTCTCCTTTATTTTAAATTTTTTTTTTTTCAAAAATTATAAAAACACAAGTTAGTTAAAAGGAATAAAATGACTTAATACTTTTTACAGTAAAAGCACAGTCCCTAGAGTGCAAATTTTAGAATTACGAATAAATCCTACAAATATGCCGCAACAGTTACGCTAAATTTTGCGCAATAGCTTTAGAAGCATATTTTTCAAATTATAAATATAACCATACTAAAAATTACAATTTAAAAGAATTATTGTAGTAAATTAAATTTAAATTAAACTAAAAATATTTTTCTTGAAAGTAATTTGTTTAATGATTTTTAATGAAACCCCAATATTATTAATCAGAGTTTTCCAATTTAAACTGCGACTGAATATTTCAATTGAAGTAAATAGATCAATTTGTGAACGACCATTCAGTTTACTATTTTAAAATTTTTTGTGATTAATAAATCGCTAATATGACTAAAATCATTGTAAACAGCACGAAGAGATCAATTCAAATTTCTTAAATGACAAATCTTAATCATAAAATATTTGTTTACATCTTCTAAAAATAAAGTACATGACCTGTAATTTCACCCTCTTAAAATTTCATCTTAGGAAATTTTATTTACCAAGTTTTTTTTCCCTTTAAAATGCAAGAGTTCTCAAAATGCAGAAACAAAAAATAGGATTATATATATTAGATAATTCACTTTTGTACATTTAGTGGACGGCCCCCATGTTCAATCCAGAGGTGCTGAATTTGTTCGCAAACGAAGTTCGGGGTAATTCAGCACCCCTGGGGAAATTTTTCACCTCATTAGTAAAAAAATAAGTAAATAAAAAAGCTACAAAAATTTTTATTTAAAAAAAATGCGTCACTTTACAAATTATTATTACAAACTATAATTATAAATATAAATTACTATTTTTCCATAGATTTTGTTTTCTATTATTTTAAATACGTGTGAAAGCTTAATCAAAAATTTTGTAAAGTTAAATGAATTTTCTTTTTTCAAAAACAATTTACAATAGACAAACTTTAATTTCNTACAAATTATAATTATAAATATAAATTACTATTTTTCCATAGATTTTGTTTTCTATTATTTTAAATACGTGTGATATGAATTTTCTTTTTTCAAAAAAAATTTACAATAGACAAACTTTAATTTCAATAAATGTTTTAAACAAGTTATTGCAACTGAAAAAAAGAAGAAGAAAAAACATATCTCGTACTGAGGAAATATTAGGCACTATTAATTTTCTGCGTCTGGTTTAACCTATGAGAAATTTGGAATACCACCGAAAAAAGACAAGTTTATTAAATCAAAGGAAAAAAACGGGAGGACACGAAAATGTTGAAATGAAGAAACTCTGCCGCTGTTGACTTTCCTAACTCACATGGATTATCTAAATTAATGAATGATCCCCAGGTTCAAGTGTTGTGGTACTGATCTAATAACAACAGAACAACGTCATTGACTTTCAAATGACGTGAATAACGGGGAAAGAAGTTGAGAGACAAAGTTAGAGTGCATCACAATTTTTACGTAATTGAAGCACTTCCTTAAACGAATTTTCAAATCATTCAAACGGGAACCAAAACATTAAATTAATTAATTAATAAAACCACTAATTAATTAGGACATTTAAGATTATGTCCTTGAACCGGAACGATTGAAAATAGCATCAGTAGATCAAAAGTTAATCAGCGTGAATTTTGTGCATTGTTTTTTAATATTCGACAGTGTCATTTAATATTCGTTTGCTAGAATATCCGCAGTGCTTAAAAATTCCATTGCCTGTGTTAATTTCAGTCAATTTCCTAACTAAACGTTTTTATTTGTTTGTACTTTCGGGAGTCTCCATTTCTCATCCAAAGAATGCCCTTTAACTATTTTCATTTTATTAATCCTAAATTCTTGCTTTTTTTTCAATTTTGAAGTTTTAGATGTGAGTAATAATACCTGTTTGTAAATAAAAAATTAAAAACATCTCACATTTCAAATAATTTTTGCACAAATCGCAACATTTTAAAGAACTTGGGAATTTAAAAAAAAGAAAAAAAGCATTAATACAACACTGGTAAACATCGCATGAGATTTTTAAAACAGATTTTAATTATTTTCAAATCTGCAATAGGTTTCAATCTATTATCTACAGCTACTCAGGATATTAGAAAAATTACTACAAAGTGTTCCGACTTCTTAAGAGTAAGGTAAGAAGAACACACATTTTAGCCTATGAAGCGACATGTGAGGAAGTCATATATTCAGGTTTCAATCTATTATCTACAGCTACTCAGGATATTAGAAAAATTACTACAAAGTGTTCCGACTTCTTAGAGTAAGGTAAGGAGAACACACATTTTAGCCTATGAAGCGACATGTGAGGAAGTCATATATATTTTTTTTTTTAAATTTTAATAAAACGTATTGAATTTTGTATAAAATTTTTCACAATTTTACTGCATGCTCAAAATTTACGCCACAGTTGACCCTTCACATGTGCAATAACAAAAGGAGAATCTAGAAAAGACATCCAAATGCCCAATAAAATTCTCACTGTTTTGATTTTGAATTTTTTAAAAACTTCTTTCAAAGCAATTTTAACATTAAATTTAATTTATATAGTTTATATAAAGTATTATATAATAAATGCATGCGATTACTTTACATAATGAAAAAACAACACTTTAAGATTTAAGTATTTCATTTTAAATAATAATCATAATAATAAGATAATAATATTAGGAAGGACAACAGTGTTTAAAGCGAGGTTCCTAAGCTATGCAGATCATAATCCATTGTTTAAATAAGAACAAATCAGATTTTAGTTTTTATCAAAAATTTATAATTAAAATTTTAAAAATTAATTCAAAATTTATTTTTGAGTCGGCGAATAATAATCAATATGCAATAACGATTGATTAAAATGATAATTAATAATATAAAAATTCAAAAAAATAAAAAAAAATTGAATTAGAAGCATTATTAGTTTTTATTAAAACTTACAACAAAACAACAGATGTGAAACTTGATTCTCCTAGCACATAGTTTCCCATTAATGGCTAAGGAGGAAAATGAAAGAGCATTGTTTGCATACTTCAATCTCTTGCGATTCAGAAGATGGAAAAGTTTTGAAAAAAGACTGTAATCTCTAACTGTCATATAAATTCGGAAATTTTCACTTTATTAAATATACAAGATATTCCGTCTGATATATATATATATTTATATTTATNATAAATAAGATGGGCACAGTAAGCCTTGGCCCTCTATGGGCTGTCGCGCCACTGAGTTTAGTTTTAGTTTATATATATATATATACGGAGAGAGACACGCTCTGTATAAAATTTGAATATTCAGTCAAAAAATAAACAAAACAAAAAATGCCATTTTGCAACAAATCTGAATTAGCTTACTTCAGATTTGAATTTCCCACACCCAAATTAGGTACTGGTGTACATGCAACAAAAAGTTTTTTTGTATTTATACAAGTAATTTGTTGAGTGCACAACGGTAGTTTAATATTTTCGTTTAACAAACAGGCTGATATATTTAATAAAATTTGTGCATGTACCACAATGTGCATGACTATTCTCTTTAACTCCATATAATTTATATTATTTTTATTTATTTTTTTATTACCGTCGTTGAACAGCCAACCCAATTTTTGGGTTTACTACTAGTAATGTTCAACTACGCAGCCTTGTAATTTTGAACCCAATCAAGAAGACACAGGAACTCCTGGATCAAGTATTGGGAGAAATTTGCCTTCGTGGAGTACTTTTAGATGGAACATGGTTTCATGAAAAATAGTTTCTGTTCAACTGTGAAGTGAAAAAAAAGTTGTTGCGTTTATTAACCATTATGATACCAAATTAAATTTATAAAACTCACAAATTTTCTATTCGAATATAAAAGCGTATTTAAATTGTCATTGCATCAAAGTAGATATGAATGTTTAGCTCTCTAAAATAAACATTGATAATGAATCAGTTTTGCTACTACTTCTTTTAACCTTTTGGAAATGTGAAATCGATACTTGAAAGTACCGCTTACCATCAGTTAGTAAAGGTTTAAGCTGCCGGCTCTTTCTTCCTTTCTTTTCTTTCTTTTCTTTCTCTTCTTTTTTTTTTCTTTTCTTTTTTTAATGTAAAGCAACGGTAGAAAAATTGTTGTCCAAATTTATGAATGATTTATATTTTGATTTGAATTCGTTTTCAAAATTATCCAAAATTTATGAATGATTTATATTTCGATTTGAATTCGTTTTCGAAATTAAAGAAGTAGTTAATCGAAGGAAACATCCACTTCCTTGCAATATTTGAAAACATAAACTCAATTAAAATTTATGGTAAACAAAAACTGCTAATGCCGCTTTTCTTGGTATTTTTATTTACCTCGAAAATATAAAATAAAGGTTAACAAGTTTCTAATGAAGTATAGGTGCATAAATTTTATTGAGAAAAATATACGATATTCCTATGAAATGAATGTTATAAACTTAAATGATACAAAAAATAAGAAAAAATAAATAAAAGAATTGTTATGAAGTTTTTAACAAAGTAAAGGACCATAATATTGAGAAAAATGTATGATATTCCTTAGGAAAGAATTTTTAAAATTGAAATAAAGCATAAAATGAGGGAAAAATAAAAGAGTTATTAAGAAGTTCTTAACGAAGTAAAGGCGTATATTATGTATTGAGAAAAAGTAGACGATATTCTATAAGAATGAATCTTTAAAGTAAAATTGGTGCGCGAAATGAAAATAAAACTAAAGAGTTGTTATGAAATTTTTTAGGAAGTAATGACGCATAACATTTATTGTGATATAATGATGCATTTATTGTGATATATTGTAATATATGATACTCTTTAGAAACGAGTTTGTGAAATTGAAATAATCTATTCAAAATGAGAAAAAAAATAAAGAAACATGTTATGAAATTTCTAACAATGGTACAGTATTTGTTAAGAATAAAAAACAAATAACAATCTTTAAGAAAGATTTTTTTTTTTAAATTAAACTTATATGCATAACGAGAGTAAGAAAATTAAAATTCAAATGTCATTTCAAATTATTTTAAAGCTGGTACTGGTGATTGAGAGGTACCTCTAAAAAAGGGTTAATTCACTCATTATGCTTTTGGGTTGCATGCTATTTTCCCCAGTTATGTTTTAGTATTTTAATGTTGATTTAATTAACTTGATTCAAAATGATTTTAAATACCACAATATACAAATAATTAAAAAATGCATCAAAGACTACATAATGATGTGGAAATATTTTTAACTGCAGTCAATTTTTTTTAAAAAATAAATAAATAATAACGTCTTGCTTATTTCTGTAAAATCCTGTGCTATTTCACTAATATTGAGAAGAATCCCCCTAAAATAGCGCATAAGACAGCATACATTGTAGAATTTTCTTTCAGAAATTACGGTAAAATAACCAATAGTAATTCTAAATAACCGTAAACTAAGTTAATGAAAAAGAAAGAAAAACAAAATATATGCCTATAATTTTTAAGAGCCTATAATTTAATTTTGCCAACAATTTAATTATAAATATTTTGTCTAGAAAATCAAAACTTCCCCTCTCAAATATGTTACAAAATTATAAGTCCACCAATTAAAATAAGCATTTTTTACAAAACTAAAAAGATGCTGATCCACCATTTTTCTGGATAACTTCAAAGACTCAATTTGTTTTCAGGCAAAGTTTTAGGAATTTTATGCCATAAATTCATGATAGCTACTTTCAGATCGTATACTGAATCGTATGGAATTATTTGCATACACTTACAGCATCACAAGTTTTCTGTAGGATTAGGATCAGTCTTGGCCAGCTTAGAACTTATTTTCTTTCTGAAACCAATTTTTAGTTATTGTTAGTTGTTATATTATGTTTAATTATATTAGTTACAAATGGCTTTTTGGAAACTTCCAATCTGACTATCTAATGTGGACCAAATGTAAAGAAGTTGCGTCTAGAATCTATTTTTACAGAAATTTGCTTCAGGTCGCATTTACCGTCATACGCAAAATACCACCACCCATCTGCCTACCGAAGAAATGACAAGGTTCACAAATCATACCATTAGTAATTATTACCATCTGGGCCATCTAAATTGAACTCCTTTTCGTTGGTAATAATATTTTTTCCATTCCAGGTCCTCCTTTGCCCACTCTCTTCTTTATGATGTTTTAACAGTCTTTCTTTTTAATTTTCGAACACTCGAATTTTATCTCGAATTGTGTCAGACTGTTGTATGGGTTCTACTTGTCGGCTAAGTTATTTTTCGTGTAAGCAAGTTCTGTTTCGTTGCAACTTTGAAAAGATATCTATTAGCCCGAATTTTCGCTTCCTACTGGATCCTTTATGTTTTCAATAAGAATATCTTTTGATTTAAACATTATGAACAACAGTTTTAGAAAGTTAATTAAGTTACATATTTCGCGTTTTGACTTTCAAGAGCCTGTAAAAAAACATATTTTTTGATCTTCTAACCCAGATAATTTTTTTCCGCGTGGCATTGAGAATTTTCTTATGAAAACAAATAAATTAATTTCTCATTTTATTTATAATATTATTGCCGACGTTTTTTGCGATGCATAGTTACAGTTTGCATACGAGTTTCAAAGAAAAGATAAAAAGATTTTGAAAACTCAAATGATTTAAAAAAAGAAATAGGAGGTCTTCAACTTATGCAACGACCAGATTTCAAAAAATCTTTTACAGTGTGAAATTACATCTTTTTTTTCACTTTTTGATTTATTTGATTAAATATTAATTATTTCAGTTGCTTAACTATCTTAAAATTATTAATTTTATGCAGTGTATCATAAAAAGGAAGGATATGTGGGGTGATCTTATAACATATGATCTTGTAACACAAGGCGTATATTTTTTTTCTGAATTTTTCTTTTATATCGATGAAACGAAAAAGAAATAAACACTTTTAACTTTTTCTTTATTTTTAGTGGCATCACATTGGAATTAAAAGCGCAATAAAAAAATCGTAAGTTAGAGGTTCTGGTAGTTTGGTCTTATTTTTAACAACCTTGTCGTAAGTTTGAATAGTTAAATAATATAATAAATAAGACATATTTTTTCCTAGATTTCGCTTTTCGTTTCCGATAACACCAGAAATAAACGCTTTTAACACTTTCACCAGAATCACACTGGAATTAAATGCGCAATAAAAAAAAATAAAAAATTAAGGGTTAAGTAATTTAACATAATGAATTAATTATAAATTAACTTTGGTGAAACATGGAATAGCAAAATAATATAATAATAAATAGATTTTTTTTTCATTTTCTGGGTTTATACTTCTTAAGGAATAAACCTGAAAAACAATTTAAAAAAAAAAAGTTTTATCTGATTATTCCCAATTTTTGTCAGTATCCCATTAAAATTACACACGCAGTAAAAAATTAGTTAAGTTCAACATAATGTTTAATATCGGCGGTGATGATAGATGAAAAACAGAGTCTAGGAAACCTTACATTTTTATACGCATCGCATAATAATATAGGTACAGTGGGCCAAAAAAAGGGACAAACCTGAATAACTTTTGATCTAATAATCAGATCGTCACGTCCAAGGACTCAATCTTAATAGCTCGAAGAGGTGATCTCAAATATACTAATTAATAAGTGTAGGCGATATTTTAAGATACGAAAGCAGACACAAAAACGTACTTTCACTGAATTAACATACATTTTTCGACAGATTTGGTTTTTTGACCCTCAAAATATAGGGGATAGCAGCAATCTGAGAAATGTGGTCCCAATAGTTTGATCAGGAGAGTGTTCCAAAGTTTGGACTCCTTAATGTTCATTTTACTTTTGCGTACTTCGCTATATATCGAGAACTTTTTAAGCGAATTGAAAAAATTTTGCACACAATTAGGAGATTCGTTTATCCAAAGATAATTCCATGCAAAAAAACCTTTAATAGATATTTATTATTTTTTATTACTTTATTTAATAATGGTTGAATAAATTTTAATTGTAAGATATGCAATTTTTGCATCATTTTAAAGAATATAATTTTGCATGGTAAAATACAATATTTGAGCAAAATTGGTTGAATAGCTGCTAAAAATTGAATTTCAAAAAAGACAGTTATTTAAAATTCGATTTCTGAAGAACTATTCGACAAATTTAGCTCAAACTATGTATTTTGTCAAGTAAAATTATATTCTTTAAAATGATGCAAAAAAATTGTTTACAATTCAAAATTTTTTCGATCATTATTAAATAAATAACAAAAAATAGCAAATATTCACTAAAAATTATTTTTTGCATGGAACTATTTTTGGATAAACCAATTTTATAATTGTGTGCAAAAATTTTTGTTCAATTCGCTTAAAAAGTTCCCGAGACATACGCAAAAAGCAAAATGAACATTAAGGAGTCCAAACTTTGGGGAGCTCTCCTCACCAAACTATTGGGATCCTATTTCCCAGATTTCGGTATTTTGGGGGTCAGAAAACCGATTCAGTCAAAAAAAAAAGTATGTTTATTCAGGGAAAGTACGTTTTTGTGTTTGATTTCGGAACTTAAAATATCGTCTGCACTTATTAATTAGCATATTTGAGATTACCCCCTCGACCCACGAAGATTGAGTCCTAGAACGTGAGGATGCGATCATAAGATCAACCGTTCCTCGAGGTGGTCCATTTTTTTTCCAGCCCACTGTACAACAAAGAAGAGGTAATTTGACTTGATGTTTAATAAATCTTGGTGATAGATTCAATAATCAAATATATATTTCTTCTTTTTTTTATATTTATATATTTTAACGATAGAACCAGTACAGAAGTTAAAAAGACAATTTTACCACTTTTTTATCTATTTTGTCGGCATATTATAAGAGCAATAAAAATGTATAAGTCAGGAATTAAATAATAGGCTATTATGTTTGATAGACTAAGGTAAAATATCAAACAGTCAAATAAAATTTAAAAAAAACAAAATAGTTAAAATATTGTTTTTCCTTATTTCTTTGGATTTATCATTTTTATAAACAAAACCGGGAAGAAAAAATAAAAAACACTTTTATTCTATTTTCTTTTAGATTATCGCCGACCTTACAATAAAATTAAAGGCATAGAAAAAAAAATTATAAGTTAAGAGTAAAGTAATTCGACATAATGTTTAATATTCCTAGATGAAAGATAGAGTAGTCAAATGATATCATGCGTTTTTCCACATAATTATAGGGATAACTGTAATTAGATTTCTTTCCTTCTTGACCTTGAACTGATGCATTGACATTGAAACATAAAAAAGGTAATGTTTAAATTACTTTCCTGGGAAACACTCCTTAAACATTTATCTCGATCATAGACTGCGCCAGTAACTTAAAATCGATTTTCAAAAAGGAAAATAACAATTTCTGTAAGATTTTTAGAAAATAATAATGGCAATTTACTTTGAATGAGTTACTCTATTTTTTTATTTTTTAAATCCTAGAACCAATGTTTAATGGCTTCTTTTTTCGTCCTTTAATGTTTTTTTCCATTAAAATTAAAGTTGTTTTTTTTTACAAATATATCTTAAGTTTCAATTTCGTAAGTTTTCTTCTCAAATGTACTCTATAACAGAATAAAAAGTTTTTCTTTTAATCGATTCAGTATTTTCTGAGAAAACCTTTTCCCTCGCCATCTTGGATGTTTAGAGTAAATTTTTTAGTTCATTTTCGCTTTTGTTCTCCACAAACATCAAAAAATAGAGTATTATTCGAAAGTTCTTTCAATAGTTACCTACAAATAAAGAATTATTCAATAGTTATCTGTCAAGAAAAGTGGATAATAAAAGCTATTAAGGACCTATTATTATAGGCTCCCAACGTAGGCCCTCTCCGTGAGAGTTGAAGGGCGTTGGGATTTTTCTACGCTCCACAAAGATGGACATTTCTCTACACAGTAAAAAATTCAAGTTCAAATTACGGTAAACAAAATGGGCTTCCAGAATCCATTTTTTACCGTAAAATCTCATACCGCAAAATTTACAGTACTGTTTATTTAATAACAGTGATTCGGTGATTTTACAGTAAATATTAATATTAATGGTACAGTATATCAGAGTTTTCCTTCTATAAAACTTTGAGGTCATGAAATGGATTTTACGGGCACCCTGAATGCCCCCCCTTTTTTTTCCATAATTTGATACAGAATTTTTTACAGCTTAGAGTCTAGAGGATGAATAAAAATTCGAAAGCAAAAGAAAATTATTTAAATGTTAAATAGACTTGAAAATTAATAATTTTGCTTTACATCGAAAAATCCATACATATTTAACTCAATAATAATTATCTGCCCATAAAGCAATCATTATTTAGCATTCAGCAATTTATTGAGAAAAAAATTTTCATCACTGACCAATTCTTAGGGAGGAAAATAACACTTTGCTTACGCACGGAGAGAAAAAATTCTGTTAAAATTACCATACTAAATAAATTCTGGTAAAAAAAAAAATCATAATTTTGGTTAATAAAACCAAAATAAACAGTATTTAAACCATTCAATTAGTAATTTTGCAGCCCATATGGTAACGGCTTACCGGAAATTCTGGTTTTCAAAATTATAGTTCTTATTACCACTCATTTAGAAAAAATATAAAACTGAAAAGCTAATTTAAAGGAATAAATTGCTTTTATGTCATGCTCTAAAGTATCAAGAAAAAATTACCAAGTTTTATCACATTTACCAAATTTTATCACAAAACATAAAAGCATTTTTATTTTTAATTTTGCGAAAATCATTACCATAGCGCTTCGGTAAAAATTGCCTAGCTTTTGGTATTCCAATAGAACCAGAAATAGGGTAAATTTTACCCTATTTTGGTAGTTTTAACCGTACATTTTTCCCTATGCGGTTCTACACTAGAAAGTTTCAACTGGTTTTTTTTTTCAGAAGCCAAACTAATCTTTTTAAATTTTTAACAAATTATTTTGATATTTTTTTTTATTTATCATGAACGTAATGTTAGTTCAGGATTTTTAAAATAATTTGTTTAAAAGTTACTTTACGTTCTACTTAAGAGTTTACAGAGAATAATTCTTATTTACAAAAGGGAAACTTTCATTAAAAAAATTTGCTAAAAAAGTTTAAATATAAAATTACTGGTCAGTAGGTCAAGAAATTAATGATTAGATTTAAAGTGCAGCATATTGCATACAATAAATGCAAAAAAGGCTTTTTTTAATTGCTTAAAAAACACTTGTTAAAAAAATTTAAGGGGTCTTGAAAGAAAATTGTCTCACAAAAATAGTGGTGAGCCTTAAAGGCTTAGGGACCTATGAACAAATATAAATAGCGCTTAGTAATTTCAAAATTTTCAACGGTTTTTTTTAATCAAAAATTTAAATCTATATGCGATTAATCATTTTGGATAGATAACTAAACACCATACATTTGTATTTTATATAATTTTTTTATACATAAATTTTCATTATTTTCTAAACTGATATAAATAATGGTGAACAATTCAAAATAAAAATCTTTGATAGATTTTTTAAAAAAACTTTAAGTAAAACTATGCATAATACATTTCAAAAATGTTTATATTGGTTAAATTCTGTCAAAAAAAAGAAGAAAATTTTAGAATTAGCCTCGCTCTATACCTCTCATTCTGATTAAGCCAAGACATTTCTATATTTCCGAAAGATGCTATTATAAATATCGATTATTAATAATTTCGGAAATTTAACTTAAGATTAATGTTTTCTTTACTGTCTACACCTCTTGGATGATTGACTCCGATAGTGCGGTCCTCATATTAGATATTAATATATTGTGCAGAGATTGCAAGTTTTTTCTTCAGTGGAAAAAATAGGTTTTCTCCAACCCAAGTGGAAGAAATAGAAGAAATTCTCTTTCAAAGAGAAATATCATATATTAAACAGTTAGAAAATTCAATCTAATTGAAATAAAATAAATGGTCCAGCTATTTAATAAATCGTTTTTAAGTAAGTGAAAACTAAAAAGTAACAATTGAAAAGAAAACAAATTTAAACAGTTTTTTAATTTTTTATGTAAATGACTAGAGTAAAACCCGACTTTAAGAACTGTTAAATTAACATAATCAAATTTAATTACTCTTATAAACACTACATACTAAGCAGAATACGAGTAAATCACAGTTTGAATTCTCAATAACAAGATTTTAATAATCAAATACTTATAAGTATAAATACTCAGACCGGATTATAATATGATATATAATTTTTTTTAACACTTTGTACGAAATTAAAATAATATGAAACTTTTTTTAAATAGATGTTAAAACTTCTGATTTTCTCGGGTATTATATTTAATTTGTTTAAATGCAAAATATTCTTATACTAATAGCTAAACAATTGTATTGGTCGTTTCAAGTTTCTTTCCATTTTGTACCATTTCTTCCGGTTATATTCACTTTCTTCCAATATTCTGGTAGAAATGGGTTTCTTCTGGACGAAATGCCAATCCTTATTTTGTGACATGTAATAGATAACTTTGCCAAAAACTAAACCCTCAAATATTTCGTTTCTGTAATAGTAAAAAATTAACCTTCTAAAATTATATTTTTTGTATAGTTTTTATTGATAACTGTAAGGGATTAATGTGTTAACTACTTTTCATACATTTAGCCAAAAAAAAAAAATTTTTTTTCTATTTCAAAAAAGTAAATAATTTTTTCTTTTAAAAGCATTGACACAGCCTAAAATATTTTAATTAGCATAAGGGTTGCGTTTGCATCAAAAGATTTTATTAAAAAACAGAATTTTGTTTTACTAACAAAGATAGCAATTTTATTTTAAGAGAACAGCGGTAGAAACTTTTCATCAGAAATTCTGTTTCACCTCCATAAATAATTTAGAATTTAAGGTACAGTAAAAGGGATCAAATCTTGAGTCAGCCATAAAGTTTCAATAGCTGAAAAAAAATCCAAAATATCAAAATGCAAACAAATTATTGGAAGAGAACTTCCCTATTGCGAAATCCTAAATCATCCTCTCATAATTTGTTTTCATTTTGATATCTTGAAAATTTCTCTTCAATGTTTGAATCTTCATAGGTTTGCCAGAACTCATCTTTTCTATGCTTTAAATTTTAAATAGTTCTAGAGTGAAAGAGAATTTGAGATGAAAAGCTTCGTCCTCTTAATAAGCCTTCGTTATGATAGATTGTTTAGTCTCCTAAAAGATTTTCACTTATACAAGAAAATCAAAATTTTCAATTTTTTGAAAAATTCTCTATTGTTAGTAAACTTATTTGAACTAATTTGACACCAACATTTAGTTCATATCCCCATAAGTTATTAGTTTTTTTTCTTCCTAAAACACCTATTCACTCAATTTGTAAACTCATTTTTCTCAATATGTAAGTGATATTTTCAGTTCCATTGAAGTTAGAGTTTTGAAATTTGGAATGGGATTAAATTATGATACAGTTATTTGATAAGAGTAAAATTTTAGAAATCGAGTGATATAAACACAAATTGTTTAAAAAAATATTATTTTTACTACAAATAAATCAATTCTTGAAATCTAAAAAATAAGAAAAAAATATTTATATTTTATCGCACTTCTATAGAATATGCATTTGCTTTACAGTTGCAGGCAGTTTTAAACATTTTTGAAAAATTTTTTGAAATGAAAACTAATTAATTATGAGAAAATTTATGAATTGTTAATATAATCTACTTACCTTACAGATATTATTACATATTGCACGAAAAAAAATCTTGTTCTAATACTATTTTTAAACTAATTGTGTCCTGGGGAAGAAGGAACAAATATTTTATTTTTAAATAAGACTTAACACTCTAATTTATTACAATTCATTAAAATTGATAATACTCTAATTTATTGAAATTCATAATGTTATTTTTTTTTCGAATGTCATTGCTAAAAACGGACAACTTTGAAAAATTTTATTATTAATAACACACGATGAAAGAAATTCCAGAAAATCACCATACTGTGTAGTAATGAGATTTCTGCCATAAAAATCACTATAATTCTGGTAGTAAAAACCAAAATGTACGGTATTTAAACCATTCATTTGGTAATTTTTCCGTTCATATGGTAACGGTTTACCGGAAATGCTAGATCAAAAATGTAGTTCTTATTATCACACATTTAGTATAGAATACAAAACTGGAGAGTAAATTTAACCAAATTAATGATTTTTATGCCATGGACTAAAGTATCATGATAAATTACTAAATTTTACTATATTTACCAAATTTTATCACATGTTGTGAAACCATACTTTATTGTTAATTTTATCAAAATCATTACCAAAGAGCTTTGGTAAAAACTACCCAGCTTTTCGGTGTTCCCATAGAGCCACGGTAAATTTTACCATATTGTGGTAATTTTGACGATATTTTTTTTTCTCAGTGCACTATTATTTTTAATTTTATTCCCAAATCTTTTATTTTTTAACATTAATCTATCAAATGCAGCGTAATTAGAAGCCTTACTTATATATCATGAAAAAATATATTTTATTTTCTAAAATTATGATATCTCAACACAAAAAATGAGTTTTAAAAAAAATCAAAAGTCTTATAATTACTAAAAAAATTTTTTTAGATATCACTAAAGCCTCTAGGGCTCTAAAAATGTGAGGAAAATATCCCACCTTCACATAGCTGTTACTGAATACATTTAAGATATGAATACATGTCAGCAAAATCCTTTTAAATTAAGACTCGAATTCACAAAGTAGAGCCATCTCAGTAACATATAAAAATTTAAACAGTTCTTATTTATTCATGCAAACAGATGCAACAATATTTATATCAAATGAATAATTGCAAGAACCTGAAGAGGAAAAGGCTTCATTTGCTTCAAAAATTATGAAGATGGAAATACTCAAAAATAGGAGCCCTGTCTCGTATTTCTTAAGATCAATCAATTATATTCTATTATTTGTTGGCAACGTAACGGTTTCAAATTACTTTTGCTTTCTTCATTTACGTTTAGCGAGAACTGTTTTTGAAAGCATGTCGACTTTTATTACTGTTATTATTTTTTTAAACAAATGAAGTTTTATATAAACAAGAATATTTATATCAGCTAAGCCATTTAATTAAGAATAGAGAGATTTGGGGAAAAAAAAATAGAGAACTATCAAGATTCCATTCGAAGCATTATACAAAATAAGAGTATTTCTTAATGACCACCCTTAATGCACTGTGTTCCGAACAGGCCGCCTCCCTAATCGTGGCCATATTATCAGAAGTAATAACTCACTCCATAGCAACAATAATAACCTAATTAAAATTTACCTCCTCAACCAATACAAAAGTTTGAAAAAAATGAAAGGAAATAATAATGAAACTAACCAAAAGGTAAGATATAAACAAAATATAAACGTGATATAGAACTACAAGATGCAGTTTTTTAACTGATTTGACATGGTCACATTTGGAAGAAGATGTATTTATAGAATCTCCATCGAAAAGAAGAGAAATATACAAAGTCGAAGAGTACTGTAGCCAGAAAATTAAAACAAAAATGTAATAAATCACTTAAGGAGGAAGTGATTCGTTACATTTTTGTTTGCCGAAGAAAACCGATAGGATTTAAAAAACGAGTCTTGAAACACCTCTTAACTTCACAAACAAGATCCTGATTTTCTTATTTTCTCCACGATTAAATATTAATTTGAGAGTCTTAATGACTACATTTTTTTGACAAAGTATATACATATCATTGCCCGATAGATATATATTTAAGAATTCTTGTCAAAAATTGAGACAAAAAGGATTCACATTTGGGATCACAAATTAATATTCAAGCAAGGAAGGAACAAAAACACTCTCGAATCACAAGTAAGAAAAACGTGGAAAAAATTATCAAAACCAGTTTAATTGTAAGATGAATTTTGCATTCCTTTTTTAATAATCGCTTTTTAACTCCAGATTTAACTCCTATTAAACAGGAGTTCAAAACAGGTTTCGATGCTTTTAATCTCGCCTTGCTCTCTATGGATTCGTTAGATTTCCTTCCAATAAGGTGACCAGGTTCGAATTCCAGCGGTGGCTGGTTCATAAGAATTCTGCTTCCTGCCCGCACCGACTGTTATGCTGATGTAAAATATCCTCTGTAGTAGACGAATCAAGGGTTAAAATTCCCTTGCCATCGAGCTAACCGTGGAAGGTTTTCGTGGTTTTCCTCTCCATGCAACGTAAATGCGGGTAAGTTCCAACAAAAAGTCCTCCACGAAGGCTAGTCTGTCTCAATGCTTGATCCAGGAATTCCCTTGTCTTCAGGGTCGGGTTCAAAATTACCAAGGCTACAAGATTGAACATTGATAGTCTTGAACTCATAATTTGGTTGACTGTTCAACGCTGGTATTAAAATAAAATAAAATACTTATAAATAAATGTGCATTCCATAAATATGAATAATTGCGTATACAAGAATTCTAATAATATATTTTAATGATAATAATGATAAGTATCAAAGTATATACACTTATCTAAGCTATTAGTAAGTAAAGCTAATTTGGAACAATATTAAATCATTAAAGTCAAAACTTATATAAATAAGATATAGGCAAAATCCCTTTTAAATATCCAACCAAGATTAAAATCTTTGATCAATGAATGGAATTCAGGTATTTATCATCAATAAATTCCTCGATATCTATTCATTTGTCATGAATAAGTCGTATTTTAAATCTATACAAATAAATATATTCGCTATCTTTTATACGGTGATAGGATAAAAATATTAAGCCAGCAATTTGCAGTAACATTAAGCATAATACTAAATACATAAACATTAATTGACACTTTTAACAGTATTAAAGATAATCTCCTTCATCAGAAGAAAACTAAACTTTAAATTAACTATAGATAATCATTCAAGAAATTAATTAAATCATGATATACGAAATTTAAGTGGTATAATACAGGAATTAGAGATGACTATCGATGATCTAACGTGAACTTAACATGATTACCATCTCTTCGATGTTATACGGTAGATTTTTTTTATTAATTTTTTTTTTCAATTCTTTTGTTCATAAACTAAGAGCCACTCTGAATGGTTCGGAGAGGTGACCTCAAATATGATAATTAATTAGTGTTAACTATTACGTTAACTATTTCTTACCTGTTACGTAGCTATTTAAATATATATATATATATATATAAAGTTCAAAATGTAGAGAAAACATGGAAAAAATTACGGAACAATGAAGAAAGGGGGGGAACGAAAAATAATAATAAAAATAAAAAAATAAGAAACCGGAAAAAAAATCCGAAAAAAAGGAAAAAATTAATAAAAATCCCAAAAATAAAAGATATAATTTTTTCATCAGCTCACACGATTATATCCGCAAAAAGGAGTGCTTTCTGATATTGTATCAATATAGCCAAAGCAAAATATATCAATACAATAGTATGAGGAGCACTCAAAATTAATATATCCTATTAATAATTATTTATTTCTATCAAATTATCCAATAAGGGTCAAATATTTTAAAATTTTAAGGTACATGCAAATTTTTTTTAATCTGTGTGATTTGAAATTATAAAATACAAAAGCTGAATGAAACTGGTTGAATAGTCCTTAAGAAGTGACGTTCTAAAAGTAAAGTTTTTTAAATTTAATAACTCAAACTATTTATTAATTCCCAAATATTTATTAATTTTAAAGCGTACTCAATGCTAATTTTTGTTAAAATTAGTATTGAGTGTGCTTTAAAAGTCTTCACCACCCTTCCCCCTCCTTAAAGTTTTCACCACCCACGTTGGGAAATTATGGCCTAAAATAAGAACATGTAGTCTTAATATAAAATGGGGACAGGATTTGCCCTGCGCATTATTTCGAGAATTCTGATGTTGTTCTGTGAAGAAATCGAACCGTAGGATCAAAAACATCGGCTCCAATCTTCTTTTTCTTTTTTTTCCTTTTTTTTTTTATAATCTCTATACTTCCTCTCTATACATTTTGTAAGTCAAAAAAATCTTAACTCTCTCTCACAAAATAAACAAACACAAAACAATGTTAATAAATAAATAAACATTTTGTCCCATTTTTTTAATATTTTTGATATGACACACTTGTATAACTCTGCCCTAAAATTAGTCAAAGTATGCCTAATAACCTATTTATTTAAATTGAAAGCCTTATTTTACTCTACTTCTGATAAAATATTTCATGCGTAAAAATAACATAAATATATTCACGATACACTTTACTGTTTTAATTTAATAGTTAATTAAATATTATTTTTCTTTCATATTATAAAAAAAAAAATGTGAAATCAGTGTGAAGTAGTTCATAAGCATTTTCAGGTCAATTTGAAAACTATCGCCTATGTTTTTAGAAGAATTAAAATTGAGTGACGTATTTTATTGTTATCGTTTCAAAGCGTTTTTTTTTTATGATTACAATTTTAATAACTTAACTGAATAAATAATGCATGCTGAGTTAGAAATATAAATACCATGTATAAGTCGATTCCCTATTTTTGAACACGTGATAACGAATTTCTGGTATGTCAGGTATTTAAGTCAACAGCTGGAAAAAAATCAAATACCAAAATTTTTAAAATTAAAAACATAAAAAAATTATTAAGACAACAAAATTGTCTCAAGTTGAAATTATTTCACGTGAAACGCGTTTACAAAAACTGAAAACTTCCGCACTGCTCTTATAGACGTGTCAATTGATACTATATGCGTTACAAACGTTATTGCAACATCTTTTAAAAAGTGTGGATGGGGGACAATTTTTTGTGGGACATAGCAGATGAGAATGAATCCATTGGTGAGTGGGATCCGTATGACGACGCTGCTAACGCTATTGAATCCGACACATCATGCTCTGAAATCTTTAAATTTGTATCTTTATGCTATATTTTAATAGCTTTTTATCATTTTTTGAAATAATCTAGAAGAATTATCATAATTTAAAATATTATTTCTAAAAGTACTTCACGTGTAAAGAAAATTTGATGAGTGAAAATGCAAAATTAAATGTACAAATCATTTTAAAAATAGTTTTTGATAGAGGTAAATTGATATAGAGTTATTCATATCTATTTCATAGTTTATAATTCATCGATATTTCGCAATAAGCGAATGTTCGACAATATTACCGGTGTACATGCCGACCCCCCTGACTTTTTAAAAATTTTAGGAGTTTGAAAAGCCGACTTATACACTGATATTATAATGTAATTCTTCTATACCAAACAAAAAATTTATACTCAATATTAATTTCATAAATAGTTTGTCAACGAACCTTTATAAATTGCTAACCTAAAATTTTTCTAGTGCCACCCTAAAGTTCTTTAACGACCACTAGAGGAGCTTTTGTCTTATATGGGCGAATCTCAGGAATCAGTAACATATATGTCTTCAAACTTTTCTTATAAATATGTAACATAATAAGCGAAAATTAATTCGAATAAAATTACAGGAATAACTATGCATTACTAACATTAAGATACGTACAGTTTTGATCGCGAGTAACTTGCTTTTAGCTTCCGTTTCTTACTTCAATCCTACATTTGACAACTTTTCACGAGTGTCGCTTAGAGTTTTTAACATACTTTTTATTTATTTTTTTCAATATGTATTCCGTTTAAAAAAAAACTGAAAATCGCTAAAAACATAAATTAGTAGCTCAGGTGTACTATCATATTTTCTTGAATGATATTTTTCGTGAATATTGACGTTTGCGAACACTTAAAGTTTGTCGCCAAATTTTGGCACGTCAAACCGTAACCAGCGAAAATTTAAAAAAAGGGTATACAATCCAATTCTGCGAGTTTTATGTTAGTGATATTCCAAAAGATTATTTAAAGTAGAACAAACTTGTATTACTATTATAGATAAATATTTTTATTTGCAGTAATTAAAAATTAATCGAATTTATCACAAACTGTCATTCGGTGAGGTAACAGTAACGATGTCAAGACCGTAACCAGACGCAGATCTAAAAAGTAAATGTTAAAATCAATCAAAATTTTGATCACACGTTTGGCATTGCCTAATTAATTTCTGTGTTGTGTGCATCGCATTGCGTTGCATCTGAGTAAAGTTTTCGATCTATTCCCTAGGTTGTCCAGACCGTAACCCTGTCAAACCGTAACCTCAGGATTAATTAATTGAATTTAACATATCAGAACTTAGTTTTTTCCCTATGTTTTACTAATTGAAGATATTTTTTGACTGAAAATAATTAAAGTAAGCCTTTTTATACATTTTATAACAATTTAACTTAATATTAAAATTTTTCAATTCATTTATGATACTAATAATTTTTGATGAAAAATAAAGGGTAAATATGGATGAAATTATTAAAAAGAAAAAATTGCTCAATAAAAGAAAAATAGGTTCAATAAGTTTATATGTTTATTAAATAAATGATACTTTTGTCGTTTTTATGATTTTTAATGAAATGTATATAAACCTAGAAAAATTAGTTCAAAAATTTTAATTTTTTGTTTATACTTATAAGGGCATCAAAATTTTCGATGTTCACGATTATTTCTGATATTTTATACATTTTCAAACAATTCTGGAGATGTGAAAATAATGTGCCTATTATTTTTTATTATTTTTTTTTATTATCAAAAGTTGAAGGTTCTAGATATCTGTCCATATATCACACACATACAAGTGGTCAAGTAGTCTTACATATCAAAACAATTATGTATACCTTTCATATTACAAAAGATATTAAACTTTTATTTTAAGAGGTCAAAATTGAAAATCAGACAATTGGATCTAAGAACAATACTATTGTCTGTGTTGCTTTAAAAAAAATGCTTAAATGCTTATTTTATTCAATTCCATGATCTGGTTTTTCATAACTAAACAATCACTCATATTACAATCGAACTAGTTAATAACAAGAACGCAGTGGCTGAAATAATTCACTCGTTTAATCTGAGTCGGCCGAAATTATTAAAACTAATGTACAGAACTTAACTAAAAAAATAGCGGCAATTGTTCCACATATACAACACACGAAATACATTACCACTAACAACCATTTATTCCACAAAAAAAGCTGTGAATATTGTACTTCCCCCATCCATTGTCAGAATCAACATTTGGTCAGAAGCATGCAGACAGCCACATGAAGTCTATTTGTTGGTTTGCATAGTACAAATTTCTATTAATTGTTGCAGTTATTCATTCCAAGACATATGAAGAACTACACATTGTTTATCTCGAACAAATTAAACAAATAGAACAAATCTTCGAACAAATTAAATTGATGGAGTGAGTTAATTCAAACGGAAAAAAACTTTCTGCCAAATGAAAGATTTTCTCAATCAGACTGAACTTCTTTATGGTTATTGCAATAAATCTTTAATTACGCTATTTACAATAAGCCATCATTCATTTCTAACTGTCTGAAGTAAATCAAACTAATGATATCTATTCTACTTAGCTTAAAGCCCAGTACAAAAGTATAAGTCTAAAAATTGTTAAACTAATTAAAAAATACTGGGTACTTTACCAATTAGCTAGGCGTGTTTCAAAATGGCAGGAACTTTTTGTGAAGAGCCAGATTTTTCAATTAACTTAAAACTTATTAAAAAAAAGGCGGATACTTTGGATGATTGCATCACGAGAAATTATCAATTTAAGATTTCCAAGAAATGGCCTAAATTAATAAATTCGTACGAATATAAATTTGATTCTTTTCAAATGATAACATGGAATGGAATTTTTTTTAAACTAGTACAAAAAAATAAATTCCGTAACAGAAAAATAAGAAAACATGTTTTATTGCTGATTAGATTAATGTATAAATGAATCGTTATATTCTTGAATCATTAAGACACATGCTATTAATAAAAAATTATTATTATATAGTTAAATAATGATATTTTTTAACAAAAAAACCTGTTAACTTTAACTTAGCATAACAAAGCAAAAATTTGAACTACTGTTGAGCACTAAATAAAAACAATGTACTTAAAAGACACTTTTGTAATTTTTTGGATTAAGCTGATTTTAAAATAAATTGCATTGAAGATTGTAGCTTAAATAAACCTAAATAATTTTAAATTTATTTTGTTCGGAAAGGTACAGACTCTTTTTAAAAAATGGTATTTTTTAGTTTAGTTTTTGTTTGAATGTTTATGCAGAACGTATTGATTTAAATACATGCATTTGTCTGCTCCTTTGAAAATAATACTTAAGACAGAAAAAAAACTTCTAATCTTAACGTATCGAAACTCAAATGTATCGTCGCTTTCTGCCTACCATGCTTTATGTAATAGATAAATGAGGAATGAACTTTAAAAAATCCTTTTTAGGATTAAGTTGTATAAAATGCAGAAAGAAACCAACTATAGATTTGAAATTAGAAAATAAGATACCTTCAAAATTCTAATACAACAGAATTCCCCAGTGAAAATAATTCCTATCAAATAAACTAGACGAATTTTTCACCTTAAAATTAAACTGGAATCTTATGTTTTCATCTTTTTTTCTTTTAATTATTATTAATATTTTAAATGTCTCCAAAAAAGGATAAAAATGTTAGGCGTTAAAACAACTAATTATAAGAAAAATAGAAAAATCAAATTCTGGTCGCGATTCATAACATTATATAACATAATAAAAAAGAAGTATCTTCCTTATCCAAAACCGCGTGACCAAGCAGTTGACCTTGGGAAGACCCCATACGAGTCATCTATAGTAATAGAGTTCATGAATGTCCGTTTATATAAGGATAAAAAAAAATAAAAAAAAAAACACCGCACGATTTTATTTCACCACAATTAAAAACTACGATTTTTTGAACTTTTAAATTTTAAAACTTAAATTCATTTTTTTTCTTTTGAAAATAGCAAAAGTATTCTTATTTATTAATTTTTCTTTAAAGAAAAACTCAACCCCCCACAACATATTTCATTATAATTACATCTTTGTAACTAAAAAAATTCCGACAATTAGTCAGTTTTTAATACTAAAAATTATTTCATCTGAAGATTTTTTTTAAAAACTTGCGCCAATTTTAAAAAGCAAAAGCAAAATAATAAATGCTTATTTATAATAAAAATAATAAACACGTAAGTAAAAAAAATATGGCATCAGTAATCAAGTAACAAAAGCAAAATTTTGAAAATTAAATAAGTCAGTCATTAAATGTCTTGTTTATATTAAAAATCCCAATTAACATCAAATAATAAAAATGCATTTAACTCATTTATTCCATTATTTAATTATAGTTCTTTTGAAAATCTTTATATTGTTCAAGTTTATAATTAAAAAAGATATCAGATATATTTATGTATTTCTGACAATTAGGTTTCTTATGTTAATTCATTTAATAGAACTTAATTAATTTGTCTAAGTCCAAAATTTTTTGATCAACTGTAAATTAAAGTAATTTCCAACAAGTGAGTCAAAAATCACAAATGGGGGGTTTAAGGCAATTAGGAGGGACATAAAGTTGAGGGTATTTTGGTAAATGACGAACCCTGTTTTATAGGTATAAATATTTTTCTATTATTATTTTCCTTGCTTTGGCAACTCGCCACTGAAAATCACGCGCCATAAATTTCGATCGAGAAAAAATAACTATAGCCTCTAAGTTAGAATTTCTCATGATATTACTTTTTGAAATAAAGAGGTTTACTAATAGCGATAAATGATCTAAATAGAGACTATAATTAAAAACATTTATTTATTATATATATATAAATGTTGTATAATGGTTTTATATAATAATATGTATGTATATTGGCTTTAATGAGCTTGGCTATGGCTACATGTTTGAGTCATTTACGATTCTATGACTTGAGTTTTTCACATGCCACTGGTCAGTTGCAACCAAAATTTAATAAAATTCTGTTAATATTAAAAATAAGATTATAAAAGCATTAATAAATTGTTTAGTAGCATATTCTAATTTTGAAAAAACATCTGAAATATCTATCATAATTTAAGAGTCTCTTAAACTATTAACAACAAATAGAATTTATGTTTCTAGATATACTAATAAAATACCGTTTGTATACATACAGATAAAATTGCAGAATTATTAGCAATTTTTTTTTAAATAATACAAAGTCAGATTCATTAGCTGTTCAATCAGCTTTACAACTGGGAGGTATATTGATACATCGTGAATATATCTATTTAACATTAAGTAAGAGATCAAAAATATGGTAGCTTTTGCTATTCCCTATGCATTAGAACTCTGGAGAAACTCTCCATGGCTAATTCGGTTTCACCGATATTGCTAATTTGAAATTTAGAGAAAAGTGAGTTGAAGCAAACCATAACGTTTAAAATGCTGAAAATATTTTTTTTTCTTTTTAAATTTCAAAAAAGAAAAAAAAA